>NC_074681.1:33525820-33580820 GCF_029448725.1 Salvelinus fontinalis | reverse complement strand
CCCTAACCCCCCGTGGGACCCACCGAGCCGAAGCTCCACTTTAAACAACGTCCATCTAGGGGGACCACCAAACCCTCTGTCTCCCAGCACGGGGCCCACTCCTCTCGGCTCTGCTACCTGCCATCGTAGGCCATTGGGACGGGCTCGCCCAGCATGGCACTCCCCTCTCCCTCACCAACCCTCAGGCTTCCCCCAGACTTTCCCCAGTTCCCTCACCGCTGGCTGGTCCAGGGCAGCCTGCCTGCCTGCTGGGCCCACAGGCCTCTCTGTGTGGGGGAGAGAGGGAGACTGACAGGCCTGGCCATTAATTGGTGGGAGTTGATGGGAGTGGGCCCACTGTTGTTGATTCATTAGCTGGGGAGAAATGAGATACAGGGTGTTTCTCAATATGCATGCTAGCGCACTCTGAGCATGCAAATTGGAGCACGAAACGATCAGAGTATGAGTCCAAATTAAAGTTTTCGAAATGGAGCACAGAGGACAGTTCTCAGATGAGTACTTCGTTTGTACACATTTCAAAGCATGCATCGACGCAAGCTTCAACTAAAATATTCCCTGGATTGTTGATGTAATATGACGCAACCATGGAAAAATGATTTCTTGAAAATAATGGCTGCTGGTATTGAGCAGAAGCAAGAGAAAATGAACTCTGACTTCGGAATGAAAAGGTTCCCACTCACATCTCATATAAAAATGTTTTATTTTTGTATTAACCCATCCACCCGTCCTCCTGAATATATTTTTTGTTTTTTTTACAGCTTTTCTGCTACATAAACTTACATTATACATACACGTTTTGCGTACACATTTTACATACATGGTACCTTTATATAAAGCAGTCACATAACAATAATACATTACCAAACAAAACTCTTTAATCCCAACCCTCAGCCACTCTCAGCCCATCCCACCTATCATCATAGACCACCATCATTTGGTTTCCATGTGCCATATGTTTTTCAATTGTGCTGTGATGTTTTACATAATTTTTTATCTATCTAATTGTATATTATCCACAGATTGTGAGCTAAAGATGATAACCTTTCCTACGAATATTATTATATTATTTTTTGACTGACTATGGCTTTCCAAATCGCTCAACATCTCATATGTTGCCTGACTACAATATTTTATCTTGCTACGTTAATAAATACATACTGAGTTTACCTGCCTAGAATATCCACTGTAGTGTGCATCGACCTACCTAGAATATCCACTGTAGTGTGCATAGACCTGCCTAGAATATCCACTGTAGTGTGCATAGACCTGCCTAGAATATCCACTGTAGTGTGCATAGACCTACCTAGAATATCCACTGTAGTGTGCATAGACCACAGGCTAACTGACAAAGAATTGGTAGCTAGCTAGGTAGCCACGAAGAATTGGTAGCTAACGTTGGCCATCTACCTTTCATAACAACATTTGTTTTAGGTTGTTTTTCACATCTAAAACTATCTGGCTAGCTAGATTAATGCGATTCACATATAGCTAGCTGATAATTATGAAGTCACAAGGTTGCGTTTGCTTTATGTAATATATATTTTTTTGGTTTCTATTGGTCAAAGGTAATGCAGTAGCACAGGAGTGCGCAAATGTATGTGTTATCCAACCTCTGGTCCTCAAAACAACGTACTCAGGAGAACGTCATCAAAGAAGGAACTCAGAGCATGAGTGTGTGGAGCACGGTAGTATGCATATTGAGAAACACCTATAGAGATGGAGGGGAGTAGGGGAGAAGTGTGCTGTGGGTTCACTGTGTGAAGAGGGAGGGAAATGGAGAAATGAGGTAGCAATGAGCCCTCACCATCCCCTCACCCCCCGCGGGACTCACCAAGCCGAGGCTCCACTTCAAACAACCTCCATCTCCCATTTCCTCTTCCACTAGGGAGGCCGTCAAACCCTCTGTCTCCCAGCACGAGGCCCATTCCCCTCGGCTATGCTACCCACCGTTGGAGGCCTTTGGAAAGAGGTTGCTCTGCACGGTGCTCCCCTCTCTCCACCACCCCCAGGCTTTCCCCAGCCTTCCCCCAGTTCCTGGACCCACAGGTCTCTCTCTGTGTGGGGGAGAGAGGCAGACTGACAGGCCGTTAATTGATGAGAGTCGGTGGGAGTGGGCCAGTGGAACTCTTGCTGATAAGTGAGATACAGGGATGGAGGGGAGTAAGGGAGAACTGTGCTGTGGCTCCACTGTGTGAAGAGGAAGGGAAATCGAGAAATTAAGTAGCATGGTGGAGTTCATGGAAAGAGAATCTCAACTCATAACTGAGGCCAAGCTTCCAGATGCTTCCTTGATCTCTGTCTGGACCTCAGGCCACAAATCCATAAACCTCCTAACATTCTGCACTCTAAGGACAGGCTGAGAGAGATGTTTTCTCAGGCAATTCATATCTCCTTTTCAATCTTTCTCTCCTTTTCACCATATCGCCTCCTAATTTCTCTCCCTCATGCCTTTTCTCATGTTTCGACTTGTCATGTTATTTTTTTGTCCATCTTCTCTCCTATCTTGCTCCTTCTCCTCCCATTTCTCCTTGGTATTTTTCCTCCTTTCTCTCCTTTCCTCCAATTGTCATTCTCTCCCGCTCTCATCTTCTCCATCTCTCCTTTCCTTTTTCTCACCGTCCCTCTTCTTCCTCCTTCTCTCCTCCTTCCTTCTGCAGTGGTAGAGTAAGCAAGCTGCTGGTTCTCCCAGTAATGCACTAGTCAACAGAGATAAGCCAGTGTAATTGCCTGGCCTGGGCTAATCCCTCTGCCTGCACTGCTGCCTGCCGAGAGAGAGATGGTGCTGTGCTTTAGACCTCAACTCAAACGAACATTCAGTCTTCTCTAGCGATCTCCTTCACATCCTGTGCTCCTTGTTAGGCACTGATATTTGAGCTTTTGTAGATCAAGCAGACCAGCTCCCCTGTGTGTTAGACTTCTCCTGTTCTATCTAGTGCGGTGGGAGTCAGTAATATTTCTGAGGGAGACACTTTTGTTGAAACAACTTCGCTGGGCACACCACCATACCAGGAATGTGGTCGGAGTCGCTAATAGCTCCAACTGTTCAAAAGCTAGAGTCAAATCTGTTGGATGTTTTTCTTTTCTTTCTCAAAGGTACGCTAGAAACCGCTGTTACCGCTCCATTTGTCGCAAGCGCTAATAGCGGATGTCGACGGTTACCCACGGAGACCACGTTTCTATGAACTAAGCGATGCATTCAGCTGACTGAGGGAAACAATTTGCGCAACACATTCGTTCATGTTATTGCTGCGAGCCCCATGCTTCTTGCGAGACAGGCAATGACTATGGCTGAGCATTGATGTGATGTGATTGACATGATGGGTTTCTCAAGTGCAGATGTTCCTGACATGACCAGATTGATGGGTGGTGTGTAGTACTTGTGAGCGACATATGCTGTAGAAGAATTCAATTGGAGAATTAAGATGTATGTGCGTGTGAGCCATTCCGTTTAGTTCTCCCTCTGAAACAAAGCAGCCAGCACCAACCCGCCTTTCTTTTTCTCTTCCCCCAATTCCTTAGTCAGTCTGTGCTCCAGATCTCCACACAGGGAGTTGTAGTGAGTCCCTGAGGAGCTGTTTCCCATTGAAAAGACAAACAGCGTGAAGGAGGACCAGCAAAGCACTGCGATTGGCTTAGAGGGCCAGGCTGGGTAAACAATGTGGTGGGCTGTTTATATTTGGGGCGCTGAAGTGCTCTTGACATCAGCAGGCAGCCCAGGGGGCAAACAGGGGTCGTGGCCTTTCTGGTCCTCCAACAATATGTGGACTGTAGACATTACTCTCTATCCACCTGTTACATGGTATTCTCTATGCCTCATCAGTTAGTTGCCAATGGTGGGGATGAGTTTGATAGGAACACTATTGGGCATGCACGTGTACATACATACACACACACTCATGCATGCATGCATAGACACACACACAAACACACCCTAACCCAACCCACCCAACCCCACACAAACTGTCACAAACACTCCAATCATTCTAACACGTCACTAGGAGTAAACAAAACGCTTGATGATCGCGCAGTATTCCTAATTGTGGCGTGTGAGATGTAAGCAACAATCAAGGCTGACTAGTGCGGCTAAATGAATGCCAGGGTAGGAGCTCGGTAAGTAATGAACTCGACAAATTAAATCCCATGGCAAATTAAAACAGCCAAGGGCAGCCATAATAGCCTGCAAATCACCGGTTAAGTGGCAGTCACATCGGATTTCTCCATCCGTCACTGCATAGGGAAATCTATACAGCTACCAACAGGGGCCCAGAGACGAGATGCACCGAGCCAAATTCACACCTCTCCTCTCACAGCCATTTTGTTTTGTTGTATACATACATGAAAACAGACCGCACACAAGCATGTGAATAATGTACATGCAAACAGATAGTGTGATTACATGTCATATGTATTTGTTCCATGAGAAGCCGTGTATTATGTAGTCTGACTGTCATATAACACATATGCAGGGTCATTTATATCAGTTCTCACAGCAGTAGGTGTGTCATGGTGATTATATGGATTATATGTATATACATGTATAGTGTATGCCCTCTGTGTGTGTGTGTGTGATACCCATGGGACATATTGTAAGTGCAGCTGTTCTCTCCGTCTCTGCCCTATTTCTGCAAACACACACACTCTCTCCTCTCGTTCACTCTTTCTCATCTCACTATCTAGCACATCTCTCTCATTCTCTTAGGCTCCTGCCTCATTCTATATCTCTCTCAATTCAATTCGATTCAAGGGGCTTTATTGGCATGGGAAACATATGGTAACATTGCCAAAGCAAGTGAAGTAGATAATATACAAAAGTGAAATAAACATTAACAAATTATCTCTCTCTCTCGCTCTCGTAGGCACACCCGATAGCACCAATGAATATGGTGCCTGTTGGTCTGTTTTTTTGCATGGGGAAACATCCTAATTATGACTGACTTGCCTAGTTAAATAAAGGTTAATTCAAAAATACAAAATCAATTCGAAAAACATATATGTTACCTGTAAGTGGCTTTGGGTAAAACTGTGGGCTATCTAGAGGTGATGGATTCCATCCTCTTTCTGTCCTCTTTGTGGCAGACCATAATAACCACACCGTGGAGGTCACGTCCTCCCTGTCACTGACCCCTTAGTCGTCACCGTGGCGCAAAGCCGAGGTCGCCGCGGAAACACTGCCATTCCGTCACCTCTGTGTGTTCCGCTGCTTTGTCCAAGCGCCCCAGTGCTATCCCACGTGGCTTTGCAGGAACAATGATTTATTGTGGCTGTGTTGACAGAAGCAACTGCCTGCCCTCACCCCTCGGCGAAGGGAAACTAAGGGCTGTGTCCTAATACACTAATACAGCTTTCTTCTCTTGTTTCCTTTATTTTGAACTGCCTGCCCTCACCCTTCATGATGGGAAACTAAGGGCTGTGTCCTAATACGCTAATGCAGCTTATTTCTCTTGTCTCCTTTATTTTCAACTGCCTTCCCTCAACCTCTCTGTAATGGCAAACTCAAGGGATGCGTCATACTATGCTTATACGGCTTCCTTGAATTGTATCCTTTATTTTTTAACCCAGATCTATTCGGGCAATACGTTTTCACACACCTTTTTGTGTAGCCCATGTGCTTTAATAAGTCACATTGAATAACTTTAACCCTTTGACGCGGATGATCACATATTTGTGATCATTGTTGAGTAGTCCCTGCAGCGTACGATCTCAAATATGTGATTGGAACAGTAGCAACAGAATGTATGATGCAACAAACGTGTCTAGACAGCATTGTTGTCTGAAAAGCGTCTAAACAGTGTTTGTACTGATGGGAAACTTATGTTCCTCAATTTCACCTTTTATTGTAAAAGATAAATGCGAACTGTATCATCCAAACATAACACGGATAAACTCATTCCATAAACCAGTCTAAATAACAGTTTTTGTGCTGACAAAAAACGAAACATAAGTTAGCAACCTAACAGCTAGACTAGTTTACAATGTACCACATCTCTGGTGACCACAAGAGACTAATGTAATGTTGTTTAGAAAATAAATGCGTGTCAGCTAAGCTAACAGCAGCGAAATTATTTATGATGGCAGCCATGTTTCTTTATGTTTGACTTGGCGAAAACTTCCTAATCCCAGAATGTCATTCACTATAAGACGTAAATAAACAGAGTCAAAGTCAAAGATGGCTGTGCCCATTGCCTGAAAAATATGGACTTAGTTTAGCCACTTTTCAGCATATTACAAATCTTTGATGTACTTGTTACAGTGTATACAAGAACCGGAGCACATGGCTTGACAAGTCATTTACCATTTTTGACAAATCACAAAGCAAATATAATAGCATCACCTCACAGATCATCACACCAAAAGCTAAACAGGGATGAAACCATTTTAGGGGGGTTTGTGGGGAGGTTCCTTTCATTTGTGGGTGGTTTTCAAGTCCATGGGGGGTAGAAATGGGGGAAGGTATCGTGGGGAGATATGATGCAGGAAATATTACTATAATGGGGGATTTCTCAATAAATGGGGGGCAAACACAGGAGAGGTTTATAAACTAAATAAAAATAAAACCCTTGGAAAGGAGTTACAATCTGATGCCGCGTTCAAAACAACAGGGTACTGGGAAATCTCAGACTTCAGTGCGTTCAAGACAACTGGGAACTCTGAAAAAACAAGCTCTGACTGGGAAAAATCATTTTGAACGGTCATCCAACTCGGAATTACAACTCGGGAACCTATTTCTAAAGCTCCAACTTTCCGAGCTGAAGATCACTGACGTCATGATTTGACCTACTATTGTTCAGAGTTCACAGTTGTCTTGAAAGCAGCATAAGTCAGTCGAGTGAACTATCCCTTGTTATAACATCTTTGGTCTGACAGACGCTTACGTGGCAACCAGAATGCATTGTATGATGTCAACAAACATGGAGCGACAAATAATCTGCAAAAAGTTCAGCATTAGCTCATCATAATCAGTACAACCTTCAAAAAAGTATTTTACACACATCATATGTGACCATTACAATCTCTGCAAGAATCAGAATGCATGAATTGTCACCAGAACTTGAAAACGTGAATAAAACAGTAAATACATAATGATCCATTCCTTCCAATTTGTAAGGAAAACAACAATGAAGGCAATGCAGGCGCCAGACAGAAAATGTGCTGGGGGAAAAAGTTTGTGCAAGGCCTGTTCTGACTAGAGATGCGCAATGTCTTCATACTTGATCTGGGGAAACACTGGCAAAGTGCATGGGCTCTCGCTGAAGAGAGAAGTTTGTCTGGCTCAGTAAAGACTCAAAAATAATTTGTCCACAACAGTGAAATGGTCTACATCTTATAGGAATTGTTAAGGAGGTGGAACACACCTCAATTCCAACAGTTGTTAGAAAATAAAACTTGTTAGAAAATAATTTTAAATTGACACGTTGAACATAGCCTATAGATAATTAGCAGGCAGCATGCCTTGGTTTGAGGTCAGCGTGGGTTAACTGTCCTGTTGCTTGAGTTGCTTAGCGATCACATTTTGGAACAGTGAGTGCATGAAAAAACTCACGCTGGGGCGACCGATAGAGATATTTGGAACTCACCCGTGAAAAGATTAATACTGTATGTGAAAAGACTAGATAGTCCTGGATTCACCTTGATTTATAAAAGACCTCAACCCCTAGTCTAACTGCGAGCTTGCGGATTAGTACAGGATAGCTGGTAGCTACAGTCCTGTACGCCTCCCTCTCCTTTGGCTATAGCTCATTCGCTGTAGTGATGGACTATAATTAGCATATAGAGTAGCTGCTCTCTCATTATTGGCATGTCCAGAAACATTCTTTAAGTGGTGAAAACTCTTCCATCAACAGAGCCGGACTCATAAAAACATTCCACTAATCCCAGTTTATCTAAGCCTTTCCTGTCCTTTAGATGGATATGAAGTATGACCCGTTTCCCTCTCCCTGGCAAGACAGACGCAATAATGACGAAAAACAAGTCTGCCTAATTCCCACTATAAGGCTGACCTGTACTGTGCTGGGTGTGATGTTTTCAATTCATATTGCCCTTTCCAGCATGGTTCCAGAAATGATGGTGGATGTGTTACCAGGCCAACCAAGTGCAGCTCAGCTTGGGTCGGTTCTGTGTGGCTTAGTAGTGTGACAAGGGTATTACCTTGCCTATCCTATGAGGGGTCCAGGATTTGTGTTAGCTTACTATGGTTTACATTAAAACTACGTTCTTAGCCAGGTCTCTCTTTGGAAATTTTGATTCTTTGAGATCTCAATGGGATCTCCTGGTTAAATAATCAAATCAAATCAAATGGTATTGGTCACATACACATGGTTAGCAGATGCTAATGTGAGTGTAGCGAAATGCTTGTGCTTCTAGTTCCGACAGTGCAGTAATATCTAACAAGTAATCTAACAAATTCACAAATAATGGTTGAATAGAATGCAATTCTTCTCATTGTGTTTGTCAATCTCAAGGCCTGTTGGCAAGAGATTCACTGAGATGTCAATGGGAAAACCTGGTTAAATAAAGGTTCCTCTCTGTGTCTGTTTGTAGGCGTTCCCTCGGGCCCGCGGAACGTGATATCCGTCGTGAACGAGACCTCAGTGATCCTGGAGTGGCACTCGCCTAGGGAGACAGGCGGTCGTGAGGACGTGGTCTACAACATTGTTTGTAAGAAGTGCCGGGCGGACCGCCGTACCTGTTCACACTGTGACGACAACGTGGAGTTTGTTCCGCGGCAGCTGGGCCTGACGGACACCAGAGTGTTCATCAGTAACCTGTGGGCCCACACGCTCTACAGCTTCGAGATACAGGCCGTCAACGGGGTGACCAATAAGAGCCCCTACCCTGCCCAGCACGTGTCTATAGACATCACCACCAACCAGGCTGGTAAGAGAATAGTGTGTGTGTGGGAGGGGGGGGGGGGGGGTTCTCTGTGTGTGATGTGTAGTCTCACTGAGAGGAGATGGTCGGCATCATCATTGTTATCGTCATCTGTGTTCATGTACATTGTTGGCATAGTTTACTGTACCTGTGTCTCCTTTCTAGTGTACGGTACAAAGAAACCATTTTGTATAGCGTTTCATTGATTGTTGATATCATAATTCATCCCACGTTGCTCAGCACTGGTAAACACAACATAATCTCTGCATTTCTGACTCCTGGCCTGTTGCTTCTCCTTTCACAATGTGAGCTGGAGAGAGGTCATTGTGCTAAACTGTGAATAAGTGAGGGGGTGGCAGCTGACTCCAGCTGTACGAGAACTCACAAAGTGAAATATTGAAACTGTCTCTCTTCTATCGTATTATCGCCCTATTTTCTCGTATGAAAGCAGAGGCCTGCTATATAATTGAGTGTGTTGAGGGATTGGGGGATTTTCCCCTTTGAAAACATGGTGAAGTTCAAAACCCCAACCCAGGACATGGCATGTTAGGATCTGTGGTGAGACCAGCACATCCCACCCTTTGCCCTATTTCTGCACCCTTTGTAGTTCCCCAGTTTTATTTACACATCAAACCCTTTGAAACTTTAATTTTTTGGGAAAATGCTGGTTTGCATTTTGCTCCAAGACAACATTACAGAATTGTTTGCTTCTTAAGCTTCAGTAAAAAGCCTAAAGTAAATGAATCTATCTACGACAAACAGCAAATACGATTTTTATATAACGTCCTTTCTACTTGATATCTTGAAGGTTGAGACAGCGTTGAGACAGCGTTGAGCCAGTGTTGTGGCTTATCAGATATCTTTGCTGGTTATCTTTCCGGTCTTCTTTTCGAATAACTCGACTTGACTCGGCCTCTCCCTTCACGACTGACTGAGAACAGTCTATAAAGCCACAGCCTAAAACATTCACGCTGTATTGAACACATCCCTGGAAAAACAAACGACCAAATACAATCCTGGGCGAAATAGCTGGAAGTTGTTTTAATAAGGCAAAACAGGGCCAGTATTCACAAAGTATCACAGAGAGTAGAAGCGTGATCAAGAATCAAGTCCCTCCTCTTATTCGTTTTGATTTAAAAGACGAAACTGATCTTATTATCTGTGATTCTTGGTAAATACTGGCCCATGCCAGTTTCTCTGCTGTTTGCTGTCTTGGCAGCAGTGCCGTAGCTGTTACAGAACAGGCAGTGAGACAAGACGGGTTTGGGTGTTTAGTACTACAAAATGATCAAGCAGACAACTCTTCTGTCCAAGACATTAGCCCACGATTAGGGCAGCGTGAACCAAGCCAGAGAGTTGGACGGCAGCCTCCTCATCTCTCTCCTTCACCCTCTTTCTCTCCTTTTCTTATGTTGGAAGGCTCTTGCTCTCAAAGGCTCTCAAGTCTCTCGCTCTCTCCAAGTCCCATGCGATTTTTCAATTTTTTCTCTCTCTCCTATTCGTCGTTTCTCTTGCATCCCTCCTTCCCTCCCTTCTATTTCTCTGGCCTTGTGATGGAATGTGAATTCAGCCACTGGAAATGACAGCTTTGGGATATTTTGTCTGCCTGGTCCTTTTCCTACAGTGTTCTTCATGCTCCTGTGGAGTTCCATCATGTACATAGTGACACTTATCAAGGGACCTCGAGCACAAACTATTGACCAAGTGGAACATTTAAATGAGACTTGTTTCATTTTTCTGTGTTTGCTGTTATAAGAGACCTCAAGAGTGTCTGCCAAATATGTGGAGTGTATTTGTGTATGGAGTGTTGTTGTGTATTTGGTTTTTGAGTGGTCATTTTGTGTGTGTGTACCATGTTACAGTTTTGATTGTATACAGCGTCTTTTCTGGGATTTTCTGTGTTATAAACATTGGGTATTTTTGGTACGTGTTACTCCACCGTAACAGCATGGTTGAAAGCAGAGCTATGGCACTATGGAAATGTAAAAGTTGTGAACCCTCCAGTTTGTGGATTTTGCTGAGCGTAGGTGAATCTGCTTTTTTTTAGCTACAGTGCATTCGGGAAGTATTCAGACCCCTTGCCTTTTTGCACATATTGTTACGGTACAGCCTTAGTCTAAAACGGATTAATAATACTCTTATGTCCCTCTAGTGGGATAGAAGCCGACAACATCCGGTGAAATTGGAGGGCGCGCAATTCAAATAAATATTTGTAATATTAAACATTCATGAACATACAAGTTCCTCATATAATTTAAAAGTTTATCTTCTTGTTAATCCAACTGCGTCGTCAGATTTCAAAAAGGCTTTACGGCGAAAGCATACCATGCGATTATCTGAGAACAGCACCCCACATCAACATATTTTTCAACCAGCCCAGGCTTCACAAAATCACAAATAGCGATTAAATAAATCACTTACCTTTGAAGATCTTCCTCTGTTTGCAATCCCAGGGGTCCCAGCTACAACATGAATGGTTGTTTTGTTCAATAAAATCCTTCTTTATATCCCAAAAAGTCAGTTTAGTTGGCGCCATTGATTTCAGTAATCCACTCGTTCAACATGCAGACAAAGGAGTCCAAAAAGCTACTAGTAAACTTCGTCCAAACAAGTCAATCGACGTTTCTATTTAATCCTCAGGTAGTCTAAAATGTAAATAAACTATAATATTTCACATGGAAAGTACTATGTTCAATAGGTAAGGAAAATTCATATGCGCGCGCCTTCTCCCTTGCACGCCGAAAGACTGATTTGGTCCAGGTGCTCTCCCAACAATTACTCCAAATACTTGTTCGTTTTTCAAAAAAGAAGCCTCAAACAATGAATAAACACTGTTGCCATCTAGTGGAAGCCATGGGAATTTCAATTTGGGTGACGGGCATATCAAATCAAATCAAGTTTATTTTATATAGCCCTTCGTACATCAGCTAATATCTCGAAGTGCTGTACAGATACCCAGCCTAAAACCCCAAACAGCAAGCAATGCAGGTGTAGAAGCACGGTGGCTAGGAAAAACTCCATAGAAAGGCCAAAACCTAGGAAGAAACCTAGAGAGGAACCAGGCTATGAGGGGTGGGTTTCCAATAGGTTTCCATAATAAGAGCCTGGGAGCTGAAAAAACGAAATACTGGACTGGATTTTCTTCGGGTTTTCGCCTTCCATATCAATTCTGTTATAGTCTCAGACATTATTTTAACAGTTTTAGAAACTTCAGAGTGTTTTCTATCCAATGCTATTATATGCATATCCTGGCTTCTGGGCCTGAGCAACAGGCAGTTTACTATGGGCACGTCAGTCAGGCGGAAATTCAGGATACTGCCCCCTAGCCCTAAGGAAAATCCTAATCAATCTACATACAATATCCCATAATGACAAAATGAAAACAGCTTTTTAGAAATTTTTCGAATAAAAACTGAAATACCTATTTACATAAGTATTCAGACCCTTTGCTATGAGACTTGAGCTCAGGTTTATCCTGTTGTCATTGATCTTCCTTGAGATGTTTCTACAACTTGATTGGAGTCCACCTCTGGTAAATTCAATTGATTGGACATGATTTGGAAAGACACACACCATTCTATATCAGGTCCCATTATATGAGGTCCCACGGTTAACAGTGCATGTCAGAGCAAAAACCAAGCCATGAGGTTGAAGGAATTGTCCGTAGAGCTCCGCTACTGGATTATGTTGAGGATCAGATCTGGGGAAGGGTACAAAACATGTCTGCAGCATTGAAGGTCCCCAAGAACACAGTGGCCTCTGTCATTCTTAAATGGAAGAAGTTTGGAACCACCAAGAATCCAGCCAAACCGCCCGGCCAAACTGAGCAATCGGGGGAGCAGGGCTTTGGTCAGAGAGGTTACCAAGAACCCGGGGGTCACTCTGACAGAGGTCCAGAGTTCCTCTGTGCAGGTGGGAAAACCTTCCAGAAGGACATGCTTCTCTGCAGCACTCCACAAATCAGGCCTTTATGGTAGAGTGGCCAGACGGAAGCCACTCCTCAGTAAAAGGCACCTAAAGGTCTCTGACCATGAAAAACAAGATTCTCTGGTCTGATGAAACCAAGATTGAACTCTTTGGCCTGAATGCCAAGCGTCACGTCTGGAGGAAACCTGGCACCATCCCTACGGTGAAGCATGGTGGTGGCAGCATCATGCTGTGGGGATGTTTTTCAGCGGCAGGGACTGTGAGACTAGTCAAGATCCGGGGAAAGAGGATCTGCAGAGAAGAATGGGAGAAACTCTCCAAATACAGGTGTGCCAAGCTTGTAGCGTCATACCCAAATAGACTCAAGTCTGTAATCGCTGTCAAAGGTGCTTCAACAAATTAATGAGTAAAGGGTCTGAATACTTACCGTATGTAAATGTGATATTTCAGATTTGAATTTTTAATACATTTTCAAAAATGTCTGAGAACCTGCTTTTGCTTTGTCATTATAGGGTATTGTGTGTAGATTGATGAGGGGAGAATTTAAAAATACAAACTTTTTTTTAGAATAAGACTGTAACGTATCAAAATGTGGAAAAAGTCAAGGGTACTGAATACTTTCCGAATGCACTTTATATATTTTTTTTTTTATCTACTAGACATTCTCAAACTATACAACCTCCCCATTCCTCGTTTCTGGAATCGAAACTCCAGTGTTTAATTGCAACAACCTCCAAGAAAATAACATCAGATAGTGAAGAAGGGAGCACTCTCTCTCTCTGGCTCATGGTCGTTTAAGTCGTGGTGGCTGACAGTGAAGTAAAGGGAAATTAGGAGGTAAATAGCTCTGATTATTAGGGTAGCCTAATGGCTTCTGACTGTCCCATGTTTGAATGGCTAAATATGCCCTACTTGTCAGATAGATGTTGGGAAGCATTGTGTGATCCCGGGCTCTGGGTAAAAAGGTGACTGGCTATAATTGGCTCTGCCCATGCCCAGCCCTAGGGGACTCTTTGTGGCTAGGTAATTGCAGCGCTGTTGCTTCTGACTTGAGGGGTTTC
The DNA here is from genome assembly GCF_029448725.1 of Salvelinus fontinalis. Taxonomy (NCBI): domain Eukaryota; kingdom Metazoa; phylum Chordata; class Actinopteri; order Salmoniformes; family Salmonidae; genus Salvelinus; species Salvelinus fontinalis. The sequence goes on along the minus strand of NC_074681.1, from coordinate 33,566,964 downwards.
ATAACAGGCAATAAGGATATGGATGTGGATATGAACTTTCGTTGATGAGATGGATCGAAGGTTCTGAGGATAATTTGGGGAGAAAACTTTGTTAAGGCAGTCTGAGAGTGGGAGTCTGGGGAAAGTTATTCTTCTTCTTACCATGTGCAAACTGGACTGAATGCTAAAAACAGTTCAAAAGGACACAAAGGGTTGTCCACGATGGCTCTGTGTGTGGTAGCCCTTTCCTTTAGTTTAGCTCCAACCTTGGTGTTAATCCAGGGTTTTTGATTGGGGAAGCAGTGAACCAAAGGTGTTGGCAATCTGTTAATCCTCTCAACATTATCATCGGACTCTCAAAGTTCTCATTGGGCTCTCAAAAGTGCAATATTCTTTGCTTTTCTGAAACATGGCTCTCGGACAAGATACCCCCCATAACTATCCAACTCGATGGATTCTCCATTCAGCGGGCGGACAGGACAGTGGAGTCGGGAAATTGAGGGGGGATGGGTTTACCTCTACACCAACTCCAACTGGTCTGCTAACTCCAGCGCTGTGGAAGTGTCAACTCTGTTCACCCGTCTTGGAATATCTGATGGTCAAATGCAGACTCTTCTACCTCCCGATGGAGTTTTCAGCTGTTATCGTGACTGTTGTATACATTCCATGTCAGGATAATAAAAATTACAATCTGGCACTTAACGAACTATAAACATGGCTATAAACAAGCAGGAAAACCTACGTCCAGAGGCTGCTTTTCTGGTTGACGGCGATTTTAATTCCGCGTCACTAAGACACGTGATGCCCAACTTCCATCAACACTTCTCCAACGCCACTAGGGACAATAAAGTCCTACACCATTGTTATTCTACCCACAAGCAAGCATACAAGGCCATCTCCCTCGTCCGCCATTCGGTAAATCGGATCACGACTCCATATTTTTTCTTTCTGTTTACAAGCAGAAACTCATTATCAAATATCATGCTACAGGACTGCTTTGCCAGCGCTGATTGGAATATGTTTTGAGACTCCGCCGATAACATTGACGAGTTAACCACCTCCGTCACCGGCTTCATTAGAAAATGTATCGGCGATGTTGTCTCCAGGGTGAGGGTTCGCTGCTTCCCCAATCAAAAACCCTGGATTAACACCAAGGTTGGAGCTAAACTAAAGGAAAGGGCTACCACACACAGAGCCATCGTAGACAACCCTGGGGCTACGGCCGAAGCCAGGAATAATTCCTGCTATGACATCCGCAGAGTCATCAAACAAGCAAAAGGACAATATAGGAATAAGGTGGAATCATACTACACATACCACACACACTGTATGTGGCAGGGGATACAGTCCATTACAAAGGAAGACCCAACTGTGATCTGCCTAACAATGCCTCTCTACCAGACGAACTTAAATGCATTTAATGCACGTTTTGACAACAACAACATCGTGCCGGGTGTGAGGGCCGTCACCAACCCAGATGATTTGGTGACCTCACTTTCAGAGGCCGACATGAAAAAGTTTTTAATCAGGTCAACACCTGCAAGGCCACGGGGCCCAACGGTATTCCAGGGCGAGTTCTCAGAGCATGCTGTCAGGCATATTCAATCTGCATACCGCTCCAACAGAACCATAGATGAAGCAATCTCAATTGCTCTGCACACTGCCCTCATTTACCTAGATAAGAGGAATACCTATGTGAGAATGCTGTTCATTGACTACAGCTTAGCGTTTAACACCATTGTCCACTCCAACCTCGTCACCAAGCTTTGGACTGGGTCTGGACACCTCCCTCTGCAACTGGATCCTGGACTTCTTGACGGGCCAACCCCAGGTGGTGAGGGTAGGCAACATCAACTTCTACGCACAGACCTTCAACACAGGGGCCCCCCAGGGGTGTGTGCTTAGTACCCTCCTGTACTCCCTGTTCAACCACGACTGCATGGCCACGCACGACTCCAACACCATCATCAAGTTTGCTGACGACACATTATGGTAGGCCTGATTACCGGTACTGATGAGTCAGCTTACAGGGAGGAGGTCAGTGACCTGGAGGGGTGGTGCCAGAACAACAACCTCTCCCTCAATGTCAGTAAGACCAAGGAGCTGATCGTGGACTACAGGAAACAGGGGGACACCATGGAACGTGAAGCTCTCGACCCGCGAGCACTCCCCCATCCACATCGACAGGGACGCAGTGGAGCAGGTCGAGAGCTTCAAGTCCCTTGGTGTCCAAATCACTAAAGACCTAAAATGGTCCAAACAGCACATCTTCTCCCTCAGGAGGTTGAAAAGGTTTGTGGGCCCTCAAATCCTCAAAAAGTTCTACAGCTGTGCCATTGAGAGCAATTTGACAGGCTGCATCACTGCCTGGTATGTCAATAGCACCACCCTCGATTGCATGGTGCTGCCTAGGGTGTTGCGGACAGCCCAGTACATCACTGGGGTCAAGCTCCCTGCCATCCAGGACATCTAATGTATATCAGCAGGTGTGGTAGGAAGGCCCAGAAAATCGTTAAAGACTCCAACCACCCAAGCCAAAGAATATTCTCTCTGCTTCCACACGGCAAACGATACCAGTGCATCAAGTCTGGCACCAACAGGCTCTTGAACAGCTTCTATACCCAAGCAACAAAATAGCTGCACGTACTATCTGAGTTAACCTTGTATCCTCATTGACCTTTTTATTTTTATTTTTGTCTCTATGCACACTTACAGGGCCCTACATACATACTCATACACACACTCCATCTGCTCACTCACACATAATATGCACACTCACACAAGTTTGGGCACACCTACTCATTAATGTGTTTTTCTTTATTTTTACTATTTTCTACATTGTAGAATAACAGTAAAGACATCCTTTTTCGGCATTCTCTCAACCAGCTTCACCTTGAATGCTTTTCCAACAGTCTTGAAGGAGTTCCCACATATGCTGAGCACTTGTTGGCTGCTTTTCCTGCACTCTGCGGTCCAACTCATCCCAAACCATCTCAATTGGTTTGAGGTCGGGTGATTGTGGTGGCCAGGTCATCTGATGCAGCACTCTCCTTCTTGGTCAAATAGCCCTTACACAGCCAGGAAGTGTGTTTTGGGTCACTGTCGGGTTGAAAAAGAAATGATAGTCCCACTAAGCACATACCAGATGGGATGGCGTATCGCTGCAGAATGCTGTAGTAGCCATGCTTGTTAAGTGTGCCTTGAATGCTAAATAAATCACAGACAGTGTCATCAGCAAAGCACCCCCACACCATCACACCTCCTCCTCCATGCTTCACGGTGGGAACCACACATGCAGAGATCATCCGTTCACCTACTCTGCGTCTCACAAAGACACAGCGGTTGGAACCAAACATCTCAAATTTGGACTCATCAGACTAAAGGACAGATTTCCACTCGTCTAATGTCCATTGATCGTGTTTCTTGGCCCAAGCAAGTCTCTTCTTATTATTGGTGTCCTTTAGTAGTGGTTTCTTTGCAGCAATTCGACCATGAAGGCCTGATTCACGCAGTCTCCTCTGAACAGTTGATGTTGAGATGTGTGTGTTACTTGAACTCTGTGAAGCATTTATTTGGGCTCCAATCTGTTGTGCAGTTAACTCTAATGAACTTATCTTCTGCAGCAGAGGTAACTCTGGGTCTTCCTTTCCTGTGACGGTCCTCATGAGAGCCAGTTTCATCATAGCGCTTGATGGTTTTTGCGACTGCACTTGAAGAAACTTTCAAAGTTCTTGAAATTTTCCAGATTGACTGACCTACATGTCAGTAATGATGGCCTGTCATTTCTCTTTGCTTATTTGAGCTGTTCCTGACATAATATGGAATTGATCTTGGCTATCTTCTGTTTTTCACCCCTACCTTGTCACAACACAACTGTTTGGCTCAAACGCATTAAGAAGGAAAGAAATTCCACAAATGAACTTTTAACAAGGCACACATGTTAATTGAAATCCATTCCAGGTGACCACATGGAGAGAATGTCAAGAGTGTGCAAAGCTGTCATCAAGGCAAAGGGTGGCTACTTTGAAGATTTCAAATTCTTTAACACTTTTTGGTTACTGTTATTTCAAAGTTTTGATGTCTTCACTATTATTCTACAATGTAGAAAATAGTCAAAATAGAGAAAAACCCCGGAATGAGTAGGTGTGTCCCAACTTTTTACTGCTACTGTACATTTATACTAACTCTACACACACGCTCACCCACTCACATACAAGGTGCTGCTACTTTGTTTATTTTATATCCTGTTGCCTAGTCACCTTACCCCTTTACATACTGTATCTACTGTACCTCTGTCACTCCAGTATCCCTACACACTGTAAATATGGTATTGGAACTGAACCTGTATATAGTATACTTACTTTCTATGTTCTTCATATTTCTACTTATTTCTCATGTGTTTGTTTCTAGTATTGCATTGTTATTATGGAATTATGGAATTGTTGGGTTTTGAGTTGGCAAGAATGGCATTTCACTGTACTTGTGCATGTGACATTAGACCTTGAAACTTGTGTTTTATACGGAAGATTGTAAGATCGGCGGAGAAATTGAGGAGCGGTAGGGCGGAAGATGAGAGCGAGCGGGGCAACGTACAACGTGTTAGAGAGTTGGAGACGAGGTGTGTAGAAGAGAGACGGAGAGAGAGTTAGACGAAAGAAGGATATAGGGGGAGCGATTGGTAGAGGAGGACAGTCCGTGAGATGCAGAGATGATTCCTGTGGGAATCAGTGCAGAGGTCATTAAACTGTCCTAGGTCCCTGTGTGTGTCTGGAATGAAAGTCTGATCAATACTATGATTCACAGCCTGCACTAAACTGGACACACACACACACACACTTCTCAGGTTATTTACTACCCTCTCTCTACAGCCCTGGTTTGGTCATCTTGATCTCTGTATAGTCAAAAGCTGCCATCTCCCATTTGATGTCTTTTTGGGGAACATTATGCTTTAATTCACTTAGGAGCACACCGTGTGCAGACCTGAGGGTTGTGTGGTAAATGTTAAATGTCCATTAAGATAGGTTAATGCATACTAGGGTCATTACAGTCAAGAACCAGACGATGTTTAAAAACCTCCAGAAAATGTAGGAAATTAGGTAACACAATGTCCTCAACAGCCTCCTTCTCTCCCGCCAACCCTCCATCCAGGACACTTAACCTATGAACAGCTGAATGACACCTCTCAGAGAGGGACTTTTCTTCCCTCTATTGCTGCTTTTCACTGCCTATCTTTTTCTCCTGACTTGCACAACTCTGTAACCTGAGGCAAGTTCAACAAGGCTTTTGTTTGCGGCGAACATGTTGCCAGAGTAAGAATTTCAGTTGAACGATTTGAATGAACATTCCAAAATGTTACGGTGAAACATCAAACATTTCGTTTTTGTAAGGCTTACTGTCTCTTTTTAGCGACAATATTCAAAATGAACATGACTTCCTCCTAAATATAGTAGAATGTCTACATGGCCACTTGATTATTTTTAGCGGCAGTTTAGATCTGAAACAGACACTTACGTTCTCAGACTTTTAGCTAGTGTTAGTGAACGGTAGCGGCTAACATACAAAAAATGAATATGTTAGCTTATGTTAGCCAAAGTTCGCAAGCTATTTCCCTTGTTGAACGCACCTCTAGATTCTGTGCCAACTGCCAAACCAGTCACCAACCTGAGAAACCCTCTTATCTAAACACTCCTCCTCCCATTCCATTCTACTTCTCTGCAACTGTTTTTAGAAGTACTCCCAAAATCCAAACATCTCCATCTATTCCATCTTGCAGCCTTCTTTGGGCATGTGGAAACCGGCGAAACCCCAACTTCATGAAAACAGTCTGCGGTTTAGCGGGATTCTAGATACAAAGAGATAGAAGTAGTCAGAGCCAAATCCAAACAACCAAAACATACCAAAGGGATTTGAGCCTTTGACATGACTAAAACCAGAGGGATGTGAGGCATGTTTGGATCCCTACTCATTATGTTTTGTGTTTACAAGCTTTGAATGCCATGAGTGTTTCCATGTGTTGTTGGTGTACATGGGTTGGTTTAGAGTAGGAACAGATGAAGACACAATCATAGGTTACTGTAAAAAAAAAAATACAAATGAAAATGCATTATCCCTTGTATGTATTGAATAGATTGCTCATTAATTTCTTAGTTCTATTATTAGCATGTCCATTGGTTATTTCATCCATCCATTCATTAATTCATTCTTTTTTTCAGTCAGTCAGTCAGTCAGTCAGTCAATAAATAATTGGAGTATGATAGTGTGCAACTTTCTTAATTATTTTTTACATGGGTTGTTGCTTTTCTCACTGCCTCAATTCACAGAACTTGACTGACTATCAGAGGGCAGAGAGGAGCTGGTTGTCCAACCATTTCATCATCCTCTTAAGGGCTGGCTCAGGTTGTCATTCTGCTTCATTTAATGCCAGTTTATCATACATGTTGTAGCTTGTCCCTTGAATCCAGAAACTGGCAGCTAGCTGCAGGCGATCGGAGGAGAATGGCTCTGAATGCTACTGAACTCCTCAAACCTTAAAATGTCTTCATCTAGTGTCTGAAGTACAACAGAGAAAGAGGAATCGCGTAAACCAAAAGACTAGTTGCCTTCCTTCATTACATTACAGTCTTTGCCACTAAATCTCTCCTCTGGCCACAGTAAAATATGTGATTGTGAGAAGGTTCTAAGCAAACGCACCACACTTAAAGAAAATCCCGTGCTCTAGGTAACTCTAGAAATTCCAGGACTTGACGCTTTCAAAAAGGCACCAAGAATGCCCGTTTTACATCTACAGTACATTTCAACAGTGGTCTCACCAATGGCATCACTGGAGTGATTTTTAAAAAATGGCTAAATGGTTCCCTGAAAGAAACTCATAGAAACAGAACACAGAAAGGGACAGGACAGAATAGAACAGAACAGATCAGAACAGCACAGAGCAAAGCAGAACTGCCACATCCCTATGATCTGTGAGGGGTCCATTACCATGTAGTCACGACAGAGCAGCCCCTCTGAGCTATTGCTAATGGGGAGGCAGTGGGTAAACAGCATGCCTAGGAGGGAGAGAAAGTGAGAGAGGGAGAGCAAGAGACTGTGAGACTGTGGTGAGACTGTGGTGCTGTCTCAGTCTTAAAGGAAAAACCAGAATTAGATTGTTCTATGTGATGAAATGGGCCTTGGGCCTTTGGTCATCTTACCAATTATCAGGACTTTTCCGACCAATCGTCAAACTGGGAATCAGTCAAGCACATCAGAAGCGTCCAGCTGGGAATTGAGGGATGAAAGCCCTGTGGAATTTGGATCGCGGAATGTGAAATGTATTAAGCTTATCCCGGGAAAATCACAATGAGTGAGTTGATGCAGAGGGAGAATGGGAACAGGTCACCCAAAACTATTCAAGTTATGTTCTGGGGGTTTGGTGAAAATGAATGAGCTTTCGTTCCCTTTTGTAAAAGATGTGAAATGGTTCTGTGCTATAGTGTGTAGGTATAGACTCGTAAGATGTGTAATGGCTCTGCTCTATAGTGTGTAGGTATAGACTCGTACGATGTGTAATGGCTCTGTGTTATAGTGTGTAGGTATAGACTCGTAAGATGTGTAATGGCTCTGTGCTATAGTGTGTAGGTATAGACTCGTAAGATGTGTAATGGCTCTGTGCTATAGTGTGTAGGTATAGACTCGTAAGATGTGTAATGGCTCTGTGCTATAGTGTGTAGGTATAGACTCGTAAGATGTGTAATGTGATGGTCTTGTGTTAGAGTAGCAGTTTGCAGATAAAAAAAACTCTCTCTCTCTCTCTCTCTCGCTAGCAGCACTGAGAGGCTTGACATTGATTAATGCTAAGCCGAGTGCTGCATTAAAAGCTGGGGACAGCCAGTTGGGCCAGATAAAAGTGGAACAGAGGAGCGAGGGAAGGGTGGAGGGATGGGTAGAGGAGAGAAGTGCAGGGCACAGCCACCAATCACTGTCAGCGCTGGTGTCCCCTGGTAACGGTGGGGACGGCATGGCTTCAGCGGGCCTGACCCTTGACCTCCAGCCAGGTACAGACGCAGCAGTACTGATAGAAACACAGGCTCATTACGTACAGGGCACTAACACACATCTGTGTTCGCAAACACACACACACCCACACACAGGCCTTTAGAAACGAGGACTTGGCAAATGTTTTATCCATGACTTGCAGAAGTGCCACTATTATTTAATTGGGACTTTTAGGCAATCATTGAGACGTGATGTGAAACTATGTAGAATCACAAATGCCTGCCTGGTTTTAATATAATTGGCCAAACTGTGTCTGTCTGGCTAGATACAGTCTGGGTCTTGGGTTGCGTCTCAAATGGCACACTATTTCCTATAGAATGTACTATTTTCTATCAGAGCCTATGGGCCGTGGTCAACAGTAGTGCATGTAGGGAATAGGGAGCTCTTTTGGACTCACCCTTAGTCTGTTCTGGAACACACACTCCCCTCCGCTACCCCCTTTCTACTGTAAGCTCAGAATGCAGGGAAGGCACCAGCAGCATTGGTGCCTACTGGGGCTGCCAGGGCCGGTAATTGATAATGCGGCCCAGCAGAGCTCTGTGCACTGGAGCGTTAGGCAGCCAGAGAGGAGCGAGGAGGCTTATCCACACCAAGTTGAGGCCTGGATAGGATGAGAGTGCGTGGGCTGGAACGATAGAGGGAAGCAGGTGGGGTGGAGGTGAGTGTCTAGGGGTTACTTGGGGATTTTGGGAGCTGAAATGTGAAGAAAGTCCGGTGTGTTTTAGGAAAGTCTGCATGTGTTTATGTGTTTGGGAGGCAGGGGCAGAGTAGTGTGGGTGGTAGAATGTGCATAGTAGTGTGTGTGGTAGAATGTGCATAGTAGTGTGGGTGGTAGAATGTGCATAGTAGTGTGGGTGGTAGAATGTGCATAGTAGTGTGGGTGGTAGAATGTGCATAGTAGTGTGGGTGGTAGAATGTGCATAGTAGTGTGGGTGGTAGAATGTGCATAGTAGTGTGGGTGGTTTTCAACAAAAGTAAATGCGTGTAGACATATCTGTGTGTGTGTCTATCAGTAGTTTTAAGGGTCATAATACATGAGCCTCCATCTCCCAGACTTCCACATCTCTGGAATGGATACTGTAAAAGATATGCAAATAGAGATTCCCTTCCCATATACTGGGGGGTAATGTATTATTCTATATACTGGGGGGTAATGTATTATCCCCGGTCAATCACTGCTAAACGCTGGCCTTTGCCGCTCGCCGTCTCCGCCCCACCCACCCCTTGCCAGCCTAGGAAGACAGGAACGAGGAATGATGATAGAGGGATGATAGCGCGGAGGACAAAAACGAAGGAATGAGCTGGAAATTGCTGGGGTGTTGGGTTAATTCACAGCCCATATGTGTGTGCTCAGGTGTGCTGTGTCTGAATGAAAGAGAGAGCAGAGTGGGAGAGCAGAGGAGAATAGACCCACACTGTGCACCCAGGCCGAAAGCATCACAAAGAGATGGGATGGAGTTTTCTTCCAATGGGCAGTTTCTAGGTCTTTCTGCCTCATTAGATAGTGCTTTTATTCAGACCCAGCGCAGATTGTTGCCTTGTTGTGTTGGAGATGAACACAGAGAGAGAGAAATGGGGATTTTGAAGAGTGATGACGTTTTAAAAGATGTGCTAGCTGCTCCACGACAGCTCTGACTGATGATTCTTACCGGCATGACTTTTGTCTGCGAATTTTGAATGTGTTACATTGTGTTTTTAGTAGCTTTCAATGCTACTTTCTTGCATCGTTCAGGCTATTACAAGGCACAGAGGCAATTTTGTTAATCTCAGTTTCACTTCCTGTTTCCTGTTTGCAGCCCCATCCATCGTACCCATCATGCACCAGGTGAGCTCCACCATGAAGAGCTTCACATTGTCATGGCCACAGCCTGAACAGCCCAACGGAATCATTCTGGACTACGAGCTACGCTTCTACGAAAAGGTAGGCTGGGTGTGCGTGGGTGGGTGTGTGTGTGTCTGCGTGTGTGTGTGTGTATAAGCGCACGTCTGCTCAAGAGCATGTTCATCTGCGTACACAATGTATGTGTGTGTGTGTGTGTGTGTGTGTGTGTGTGTGTGTGTGTGTGTGTGTGTGTGTGTGTGTGTGTGTGTGTGTGTGTGTGTGTGTGTGTGTGTGTGTGTGTGTGTGTGTGTGTGTGTGTGTGTGTGTGTGTGTGTGTGCGTGCGTGCGTGCGTGCGTGCGTGCGTATCTGTGCATTTATCGATTTAAAAGAAACCCAACAGAAGTTTCTCTTGTGTTCCGAAGCGAAACCCCCAAACTCCCTTGGCTGATGATATGTCATCTCAGTTCCACCTCCAGTCCATCTCTCCTTCCCCCTGCTGTTTGGTTACCCTGCCTTCCCCGTCTGATGAAGTGAATACCTTGACATCCCCCTCCCCTCACCAGTCCCACTGCGGTAATGCTATGCGCCTGGTGGGGCTAGCATCGACCAGTCTGCTACCATCTACTCCTACACAGTGGAACCTTCTTTAATAACCTATGAGAGCTTCCCAGAGTATCTACAGAACAGGCCTTATTGACCTATATGCTTTTCTCAAGGCCCCGGTCTACAGGAATAATGAAATAGAGCCCAGAATAGACTAGAGCCTAGAGGACACTTAAGGTGGTCCATAGTTTGGTGGGTTGGCTGGATGCAGGTTTTAGCCTTTGAAATGTGTTCATTGGTGTTACATTTGTTAGATAAAATATTTTTATCTGTATGTTGAGGGTTATCAAAGCAGATAGAATCCATATACACTCTCCAAAAAATAAAGGGAACACTCAAATAACACATCCTAGATCTCAATGAATAAAACAGTCTTATTAAATATTTTTTTCTTTACATAGTTGAATGTGCTGACTACAAAATCACACAAAAATTATCAATGGAAATCAAATTTATCAACCCATGGAGGTCTGGATTTGGAGTCAAACTCAAAATTAAAGTGGAAAACTACTCTACAGGCTGATCCAACTTTGATGTAATGTCCTTAAAACAAGTCAAAATGAGGCTCAGTAGTGTGTGTGGCCTCCACGTGCCTGTATGACCTCCCTACAACGTCTGGGCATGCTCCTGATGAGGTGGCGGATGGTCTCCTGAGGGATCTCCTCCCAGACATGGACTAAAGCATCCGCCAACTCCTGGACAGTCTGTGGTGCAACGTGGCGTTGGTGGATGGAGCGAGACATGATGTCCTAGATGAGCTCAATTGGATTCAGGTCTGGGGAACGGGCGGGCCAGTCCATAGCATCAATGCCTTCCTCTTGCAGGAACTGCTGACACACTCCAGCCACATGAGGTCTAGCATTGTCTTGCATTAGGAGGAACCCAGGGCCAACTGCACCAGCATATGGTCTCACAAGGGGTCTGAGGATCTCATCTCGGTACCTAATGGCAGTCAGGCTACCTCTGGCGAGCACATGGAGGGCTGTGCGGCCCCCCAAAGAAATGCCACCCCACACCATGACTGACCCACCGCCAAACCGGTCATGCTGGAGGATGTTGCAGGCAGCAGAACGTTCTCCACGGCGTCGCCAGAACCTGTCACGTCTGTCACATGTGCGTGTGAACCTGCTTTCATCTGTGAAGAGCACAGGGTGCCAGTGGCGAATTTGCCAATCTTGGTGTTCTCTGGCAAATGTCAAACGTCCTGCACGGTGTTGGGCTGTAAGCACAACCCCCACCTGTGGACGTCGGGCCCTCATGCCACCCTCATGGAGTCTGTTTCTGACCGTTTGAGCAGACACATGCACATTTGTGCTCTGCTGGAGGTCATTCGCAGGGCTCTGGCAGTGCTCCTCCTAATCCTCCTTGCACAAAGGCGGAGGTAGCGGTCCTGCTGCTGGGTTGTTGCCCTCCTACGGCCTCCTCCACGTCTCCTGATGTACTGGCCCGTCTCCTGGTAGCGCCTCCATGCTCTGGACAATACGCTGACAGACACAGCAAACCTTCTTGCCACAGCTCGCATTGATGTGCCATCCTGGATGAGCTGCACTACCTGAGCCACTTGTGTGGGTTGTAGACTCCGTCTCATGCTACCACTAGAGTGAAAGCACCGCCAGCATTCAAAAGTGACCAAAACATCAGCCAGGAAGCATAGGAACTGAGAAGTGTTCTGTGGTCACCACCTGCAGAACCACTCCTCTATTGGGGGTGTCTTGCTAATTGCCTATAATTTCCACCTGTTGTCTATTCCATTTGCACAACAGCATGTGAAATTTATTGTCAATCAGTGTTGCTTCCTAAGTGGACAATTTGATTTCACAGAAGTGTGATTGACTTGGAGTTAGATTGTGTTGTTTAAGTGTTCCCTTTATTTTTTTGAGCAGTGTATTATGTATTTATTTACAAAGGTGCAGTATGTCATTGCGAACAAGGCTCCTTCTCAATAACAACCTGAAATTATCTACATTCCCTGTTATGCCAGACTTGAAGTCATGGTCACATACAATTTTGTTCATTAGTCCTTGGAAAACTTTCTACGCCACATTTTAGAAAGCATTCTCTGACTCCACTTTGCTGCATGGGTCATGAACCAGAATCCAATAGGGCCCCTGTGAAACCTTATCGCTTCACAGCTTAGTGTCATGCAAATACCGCTCATACAACCTGCTGTGTGCTCATAAATATTGATGTCATAATCCTACTGATGTCTTTGTAGCGTGTCCTTCCAGACAAATAGACCCGGGCTGCATTATTCACATATTGATTAATTAATGAAGATAAGGTTGCTAATTGCATAGGGGAAAGCAGGTGAGGGTTACTTAGAGGGCACTTTCTTCTGCTCTGTCTGTCGGTCTGTGGTTCTCTCTCTCTCTCTCTCTCTCTAGGAATATGATCAGGTGAGAGATGTACCTTATGACCCTGTGTGTGACAGCGTGATTGCTTGGTCGCATACTGTGTGCGTGTGTATATGATTGCCCGGTGACATACTGTGCTGCAGAGATTAAATTCCCACCTCGGTGGTCTCTCTGTGATGCACTGTATTTTAGATGCTTTGATCCTGACAGGGCGCAACATTGGCCCTAAACACAGTCATCCTCCAACAGTAGGACTGGGACATTACCTGTATTGCAAATAACTTCCGGGCTCACTGTAATTGGCCGTTAATTAACATAAACATGTTTAGCAAATCAAATCAAATCAAATTTTATAGCATCTCCGGCTTCCATGCGTAGCCCACTGGTGCGAACCTTTGGAACATCTACATTTAAAAAAGCCAAATAAATCTATTTAATATAGCCTACACCATCACAATAAATCCATTATTTATTTTAGATAGGTCTAAAGAAACATTATTATATGAAGAAAATGTAGTCTATTTCAGAATAACAGAATAGCATATTCTGAGTCACCCTGATCTGACTATGCCATATGGCTGTGGGCTACAGTACACTAGTTCCAACTCTGTTACAGGGGTCCTATTTGGGCACTTTAGTTTTGATACAAACCTAATCAAAACATACAATGCATTCGGAAAGTATTCAGACCCCTTGACTTTTGCCTCATTTTGTTACATTACAGCCTTCAATCTACACACTATACACCATAATGACAAAGGAAAAGCAGGTTTTTCAGAAATTGTTGCAAAATTATTAAAAATAAAACACTGAAATATCACATTAAATAAGTATTCAGACCCTTTCTTACTTTTTTCTTGTCTTTACATATACTAAGTAATATATGTGTGAAATTAGTTTTGATTTAGAATGGGCCATTATCATGCACCTGTCAGAACAGGGGCAGGGGAAAATAATACATATCATCTATGCACTCAAGTAGCGAATGGAGGATGCTTTTCCCTTGGTTCATTTTCATGCCAGTCAGGTAGGCTACTCCTGTTGTAAAATAAAGCAATGTGCTAAATATTGGGAAAGCTGTGATATAAATATATTGTAGGCTTAGCCTATAGAAATCTGATGAGATCCTCCTCTTTTTAAGAGAGGCCATCAAAACTCTGTTTTCTTACGCAATTGCATAGCATAGCCAATAGAAATGTTCTGCAGCATGGGCTTATAGGAAAACTTATTTCATTCCATGCATCAACCTGCTGTGAGGAGCTGTCTCTCGCTGCGCAACAGGTGATTCTATTCTGCTCAAACTCTAAATGCCAGGACTAAAGGTTAGGGTTTAGGGAAAATAAGATGTTGAACGGAAATACATTTTTGGTCCCCACGAGGATAGAAAAACATAACGTGTGTGTGTGTGTGAGCGTGCGTGCATCTGAATGCGTGTGTGCGAATTCGAATTTGGCATGTGAGTAGTTTTCTACTGCACATCAATAAAAGTGCATGTTTCATTGACATCTGAATGTATAGCGACCCCGCCACTTAAATACCCTGAGCCATAGAGATTGACTATGATTATCCCCAAGGTAAACTTGACGTAATCTCAATGGAGAAATCCATGCAATTCTGCATAACTTCTACTTACTCCACTATGAATTATCCAAATAATAATAATAATAATTATAATAATAATTGATTGGATTTATATAGCGCTTCTATAGCAACTGAGGTCCTCAAAGCTCTTTAGATAGTAGGGGTAAACTCACCTCATTCACCATCAATGTGTAGCACCCACCAGGCTTGATGCACAGCGTCCATGTTTGAGCCAGAACGCTCACCACACATCAGCTATCAGGTGGAGAGGTGAGGAGGGATATATGCCTGCTATAGCAGGAGGGACTTCTGTACAGTCGTAAAGTGATGATGTGGTCCTTTAGAGATAAAAAACAATTACAGAGGGGTGTCTAGCTACTGGCTCTGTGTCTATAACACACTCCCCTGCACATGGCCGCTCTCACTATCTTGCTCGCACCGCAGGAAACTTATAGCCTAGATAATGCAGCCATTAAAACCTGGGGTTTTTGATCGAATTTATCAAAATGGCCTCATGGGCCGTCCCTCCTGGTCTCTCAGATCATCTCTTTATGAGCCGGTGATATTAGTATTTTATGTGTCATGCAGTTATGGAGCGGTGGATGATTGTTTCAATGGACTTTCAAGCTACGCTAGTTGCACAGTCAGCTCGTCTTCAAACGCAGGGGAGAGAAGAATTTCACAACGTAAGTTATATGCACGTCGTCTTCCCACACAGATCGGTTATACAGTAATGTGTTGTTTTACTAGAGTAATAGTGGAGCTCATAGTTTCACTTTTCTGTTGGAAGGACACTAAAGTGCTCATTGTACAATCTAAAGGACACCAAAGTGTCCATTGTACGAGTTAAAGAGATCCCATACAGACTTAGAACTCACGATCTCCCGAGTTGTCAACGTACCTCGGACTAGACCAGGTGTTTGTGAGAGAGGAGAGGAGGAATTGGGACACAAAGAGACAATTAGGAGAAGGGGAACTGAAAATAGGTATCCGGTGCTCGAAAGTCTTTAGGCTTTCCACCAAACAGGCCACTATCCCCCTCTCACTCCAGAGTAAGTGGTCCTTGAATCGTGTAGTTTGGCAAGCAAGTAGAAATGAATTAAAGGTCTATACAGAAAAAGTGGAATCTCATCCCCTCTCTTTCATTTCTGGTATTTTCTTTTTTTTCTCTCCTAAAGTTTGGGGCGGTAGGAACTAAATTGGAGTAGCGAAGGTCAGGGCCTCCATTAAGACTAGAGTGAAGAGCAGGGACACTCTTAAACTGGCTCAGGTTACCAGGTTACTGAGGTGTGTGTGTCTGTGTCTGTGTGTACAGTGCATTCAGAAAGTATTCAGAGCCATTGACTTTTTCCACATTTACTAACGTTACAGCCTTATTCTAAAATGATTCCTCATCAATCTACACACAACATCCCATAATAACAAAGAGAAAACAGGTTAGAATAAGGCTGTAACGTAACAAAATGTTGAAAAAGGGAAGGGGTCTGAATACTTTCCGAATGCACTGTATGTGTGTGTGTGTGTGTGTGTGTGTGTGTGTGTGTGTGTGTGTGTGTGTGTGTGTGTGTGTGTGTGTGTGTGTGTGTGTGTGCAAAGTTGTCACTCTTGCCAACTGTAATTCCCATTGCACTCAATGCACAATCAGTGAGTTGTCAAAAGAAACACCAACTAAGTTTATATCATTCATTTAGTCTCTCAGTTGGCCTTCAGTGAAATATCCTAGTATTATCCAAAGCTCAGTATGCACACAGACATGTCATGATTTATAATGGGAACTTTTGAAAAGCTGGATTTTGATTCAAATCCCTGGCTCCCTTCGCTGTGTAAAACATTTTTCCCTTTCAGACTTTTTTCTATTTCTTTCTTCTCTCTTTCTCTCTCTTTCAGCAGCTCTCGCTCTTCTCCCCTCTCTATGTCTTTTGTCTGGGCCCCACCCACCTCTTCTGAGCCCAGATAGTATCCTCAGGTGAGCTGTAGAGACATAGAGAGCTAAGCCCTCAGCGTGTTTGCTGATGTCAGAAAGAAAACGAGGAAAAACAAACTAAACGAGTCAAGGTTGCCCATTGTTGTTCATCCTAAATCCCCCACCTTTATTTTATTTTCTAGATAAAGATGTTTTCTATTTATTTTCAATTGTATATTTTCCCCAATCCTGAGAGAGTTGTGCAGAGCTTTTGAGCTCCCCCAGTGAGTGATCTGTGTTAGTTGTGTGTGTGTGTGTGTGTGTGTGTGTGTGTGTGTGTGTGTGTGTGTGTGTGTGTGTGTGTGTGTGTGTGTGTGTGTGTGTGTGTGTGTGTGTGTGTGTGTGTGTGTGTGTGTGTGTGTGTGTATGTTTGAGCATATGCGTGTTTGTGCACATGTTTGTCATGCATTTGTAAGTGTGCGTGCTTGCATGTAGGCGACACTAAGTGATATAAGTGTAGCATGCTGCTAATGGTTAGCTAGCAATACTGTGATCAAGGCATGGTTTCCCTTTCGAGAGTGGCATTTGCTTGTGTCTTTATAGTGGGCGTGTGAAAGCAGCTGTACAGCCACTCTCCCACAGTTAATATGCAGTGTAAGTGGCTATCTTAGATGAAGGCAGTGGAATGGTTGAAAGAAGATAGCATGCATAGTAATACTTCTTAACAGCAGGTCAAGAAAAGTATAATAATGTGTATAATACCATTATGCTATGCTTAAGGGAATCCTTTTGTAAAGGACTAGCAGTTAGGCTGTTTTAAAACTGTATTTGCTACATGTAATAATGCAGATACTTAATATGATTTAAAATGCCCTTTAATATAAGCTTCTAGAGGGTTATTTGAATTCATAATGAATATGGTAATTACTTGCTTATGGTCTAGTAATGTAAGGGATGGTGCCTCAAGGAATGACATTGCTTATTGATGGTATTGTTTCCTTACACTTTTCATTCACGTCAGTAGCATTACAAAGAATAAATATGTATATAGTATCTCTAGAAATATATGTTTTTTGTTGTAAATGAAATTATGTCCCCCTACCATTACCAATATTATACCTTCTATGTATCGTTAACCATGTAGTTAGTATGTGGGGGCGGCTCGTGTGTGTGTGTGTGTGTCTGTGTGTGCGTGTACGTATGTGTTTGTGATATGTGAAGTGGACACATGGTCCCACACCAGGTCTGTCTCTCTGCCAGGTGACCATACTGTCCTTTGTTAGGAGGTTGGCACATGCCACCAGGTTGGGGGTGTGGGGAGCCACACACACACACACACACACACACACACACACACACACACACACACACACACACACACACACACACACACACACACACACACACACACACACACACACACACACACACACACACACACACACACACACACACACACACACGTATGCCACGGTCCATAGTTTAAACAGGCACCAGAAGCTGGCTCAGCTTATCTGGTAGTAGGCAGCAGTAGTAGAGATTCACTTCGGGGGTTGGGGTTGTTCTGTCCAATGGCGTGTATGTAAACGTACTGGTGCAGTCCACTCCAGTTCTATTGCTCTGACAGTCTATAAGGCATAGATTCCCCTTGTATTGTTTCATTCCAAGGCAGTGCACAAAGGCTGAAATCATCAACCATGACTGCAGACATCAAAATGGTGTATTGAAACAAATTAAAGACAAATTGTTTAAGGCTTGAGGAGAGTAGGCCCGCCTTCTTATTTGTGTTAGTTGGGGGGGAAACTGCCTAGGGAACTGCAGCCTTCAGCCAAGAGGACACTACAGAGACCAGACGACATGCAGTGTTCCCTGTCTGTCACTGCTGGCCAACCTCACCATTGGCTGCCCTCCCATCTGCCCTCCCACCTGCTGCTCTGTCTTTATATAGCATGTTAGGGTGCGTCTCCTCTAATCCGCATTTGACTGACAGCATGTGAGGGCCATTCACGGTGGTCAGTCTCTCCTGGCAAAGCCTTTCATTGGCTGTTATCAAGCTTCTGTCCCGCCACCTGCTACTTCACTTTAAGTATGGCAGATGTAGATGTGTGTGTGTGTCAAATATAATCCCCATTTGACTGACAGCATGAAAGGGCCACTACTTGTTGGCGGTCTCTCCGGGCATGGTTCCCCATCGGCCATCCAGTTGGCGGAGAAGGTCATCGGCTGTCACCTGCCCTCCATCAAGGACCTGCCTCCAGGACAAGGAAGCACGTCAGATCATTGGGGACCCTGCCTACCCCGGACACCACATCTTTTAAAGACTCCCCTCTGGCAGGCGGTTTAGGTCAATCATTACCAAAACCGCCCGCCACCTGAACAGTTTCTTTCCCCATGCTGTAGACCTCATCAACCGGCCATCGGGCTCATAGGGATTAAGTGAATTTGCATTGGGCCGATTACTGCACATAGTCATCAATGACCTCAATACTAATCTGCATGATGTACACCTCCACAAAACACTGTATATATTCGCCACGGCAACATCCCTCCCTCTGCTTAGATACTGTGCCTTCAGAAAGTAGTCATTCTTAACTTTTTCTACATTTTGTTGTGTTACAGCCTTAATTTAAAGTGGATTACATTGAGAATTTGTGTTACTGATATACACAGAATACCCCATAATGTCAAAGTGGAATTATGTTTTTAGAAATGTTAATAATAATAAGTTGCATGGACTCACTCTGTGCGCAGAAATAGTGTTTGGAGATTTTCCAATGCCTCGCAAAGAAGGGAACCTATTGGTAGATGTGTGAAAAAAAACAAGCAGACATTGAATATCCCTTTGAACATGGTGCAGTTATTCATTACACAGGATGGTGTATCAATACACCCAGTCACTACAAAGACACAGGCCCCTTCCTAACTCCGTTGCCGTAAATGAGGCCAATGGTGATTTTAAAGTAGTTACAGAGTTTATGGCTGTGATAGGAGATAACTGCGGCTGGATCAACAACATTGTAGTTAGTTCACAATACTAACCTAAATGACAGAGTGAAAATAAAGAAGCATTTACAGAATAAAAATATTCCAAAACATACATCCTGTTTGCAATAAGGCACTAAAATAAAACTGCAAAAAATGTGGCAAAGAACTGTTTGTCCTGAATACAAAGCGTAATGTTTTGCGCCCAAAAAATCCAACACAACACATCACTGACTACCACTCTTCATATATTCAAGCATGGTGGTGGATGCACCACGTTATGGGTATGGTTGTCATCGGCACGGACTAGGGAGTTTTTTAGGATAAAAATAAACGGATTAGAGCTAAGCACATTGAAAATCCTATAGGAAAACTTGGGTCAGTCTGCTTTCCTACAGACACTGGAAGACAAATTCACCTTTCAGCAGGACAATGACCTAAACACAAGGCCAAATATACATTGGAGTTGCTTACAAAGACGACATTGAAAGTTCCTGAGTGGCCTTGTTACAGTTTTGACTCAAATTGGCTTGAAAATCTATGGCAAGACTTGAAAATGGCTGTCAAGCATTAATCAACAATCAACTTGACAAAGCTTGAAGAATTGTTTTAAGAATAATGTTCAAAATGTACAATGCAGTTGTGCAAAGCTCTTAGTGACTTACCCCGAAAGACTCACAGCTGTAATCGCTGCCGAAGGTGATTCTAGCATGTATTGCTTCAGGGGGTTGAATACTTATCACATCAAGATATATTTGTGTTTTACTTTCCATGAATCAACACAAAAATGTTAAACATTTCTTCCACTTTGACATTACAGAATATTTTGTGTAGATCGTCAACAAAAATGACAATAAAATCAATTTTAATCCCACTTTGTAACACAACAAAATGTGGAAAAAGACAAGGGGTGTGAATACTATCTGAAGGCACTGAATATATATTCCCTCTGTAAATTGCATATTCCCACTGTAATCAGCCTATGCGCTTATATTTTATGGTTACTGTTCTGATTTTGTGTATTCTGCATGAGTACTTGTCTGTATTCTGTTTGTATATTGTCTATTGCTGGCAGCACCTTACGCCTAAGGCAAATTCTGGGTATGTGTAAATGTACTTGGCGAATATAGGTGATAATGATTCTAATCTGCTCACCCAACCGTCTCCCAAAATCAAGCAGTGGGTGGGGGGTGTGGTCCTAGGAGACTCTGTTTGACTGACAGCAGGAGTGGGCCAATCCTAACCGCAGGTGGTCAATGCTCAACCAACCATGGCCTTGCTTATGAATATGAGAGTGATGTCCCAATACTCTAATGTGGTTGCCTGGCTTCCCTTTACATGAGCTGTCTATTTTTGGACATTTATCAAATTAGATTACACCATAATTGAAGTGCAATAGCACTTTTACACAGTGTGACTATACAATAGGTAATGCAGACACTGTGGCTAGTTCTAGGAATGTATGTGACTATTCATCTTCATGGTACATTACCAATAAACATATTAATACCACAAATCTAATTTTCCAATGATATAACTCATTGTTATTGCTAATATCCTGTTTTCATCTCTTTACTTTTATGAGATTAAATTTAGGAGTAGCATTTTCCTATTAGGGCACAAGCTAACATTCATCTTCATCACAGGAGTGAGTGTCTAATAAAGCCTAATGTGATTGGAGAGATCATTATGTTTTGGCCAAATTTCATAGCGGTGTTTACCTCATCTGGCCAATGATGGAGCTTCCTCCTTGATCTAATTACACTGATCTGATTGGGTAACGATGTCGGTGTGGATCGCATACGGGCCTCTGCCTCTATTCGGTTCTCTTCTCTTCTCTGTGGTTCTCATTGCTCTCTTCTCCTTTTTTATCATTCACTTTCCTATATCTTATTAAATGTTGATATGTACAGTACCAGTCAAAAGTTTGGACATACTCGTTCAAGAGTTTTTCTTTATTTTTACTATTTTCTACATTGTAGAATATTAGTGAAGAAATAAAAACTATCAAATAACACATATAAAATCATGTAGTAACCAAAAAAGTGTTAAACCTGTCAAAATATATTTTGAGATTCAAATTCTTCACCCTTTGCCTTGACGAAAGCTTTGCACAATCTTGGCATTCTCTAAACCAGCTTAACCTGGAATGCTTTTCCAACGGTCTTGAAGGAGTTCCCACCTATGATGAGCACTTGTTGGTTGCTTTTCCTTCGCTCTATGGTCCAACTCATCCAAAACCATCTCAATTGGGTTGAGGTCGGGTGATTGTGGAGGCCAGGTCATCTGATGCAGCACTCCATCACTCTCCTTCTCGGTCAAATAGCCCTTACACAGCCTGGGGGTGTGTTGGGTCATTGTCCTGTTGAAAAACAAATAATATTCCCACTAAGCGCAAACCAGATGGGATGGCGTATCGCTGCAGAATGCTGTAGTAGCCATGCTGGTTAAGTTGCTTTGAATTTTAAATAAATCAGACAGTGTCACCAACAAAGCACCCCAACACCATCACACCTACTCCTCCATGCTTCACGGTGGGAACCACACATGCAGAGATCATCCGTTCACCTCCTCTTTGTCTCACAAAGACACGCCGGTTGGAACCAAAGGACAGATTTCCACTGGTCTAATGTCCATTGATTGTGTTTCTTGGCGCAAGCAAGTCTCTTCTTATTATTGGTGTCCTTTAGTAGTGGTTTCTTTGCTGCACTTCAACCATGAAGGCCTGATTCATGCAGTCTCCTCTGAACAGTTGATGTTGAGATGTGTCTGTTACTTGAACTCTGTGAAGCATTTATTTGGGCTGCAATTTCTGAGGCTGGTAACTCTAATGAACTTATCCTCTGCATCAGAGTTAACTCTGGTTCTTCCTTTCCTGTGGCGGTCCTCATTGAGAGCCAGTTTCATCACAGTGCTTGATGGTTTTTCCAACTGCACTTGAAGAAACTTTCAAAGTTCCTGACATTTTTCAGATTGACTAAGACATGAAGATCAAAGTAATGATGGACTGTAATTTCTCTTTGCTTATTTGAACTGTTCTTGTCATAATATGGACTTGGTCTTTTACCAAATAGGGCTATCTTCTGTACACCGCCCCTACCTTGTCACAACACAAGTGATTGACTCAAACGCATTAAGAAGGAAAGAAATTCCACAAATTAACTTTTAACAAGGCAGACCTGTTAATTGAAATGCATTCCAGGTACATCACTGGGGCTAAGCTGCCTGCCATCTAGGACCTCTACACCAGGCGGTGTCAGAGGAAGGTCCTAAAAATTGTCAAAGACCCCAGCCACCCCAGTCATAGACTGTTCTCTCTACTACCACATGGCAAGCGGTACCGTAGTGCCAAGTCTATGTAAAGGCTATGTAAAATTCTGTAAAGGCTGGTGCTCTCCTCATCCTCGGATGAGGTGAGGAGAGAAGGATCTTCAGACCAAAACGCAGCATTTGAGAAATAAGCCATCTTTATTATGAATACGATGGCAACACGAAACGAAACAAAACACTTTCAAAACTACAAAACAAGAAAACGACGTTGACGAAACCTGAACATAAACTTACATAACTAAACATAAACTTACGTACAGGAAACAGACGACATCGAAACGAAACGAAACAAACAAACGCTACAGTCCCGTGTGGCACGAACATACATACTGACACAGGAGACAATCACCCACAACGAACACTGTGACAACGCCTACCTAAATATGACTCTTAATTAGAGGAACGCCAAACACCTGCCTCTAATTAAGAGCCATACCAGGTAACCCAAAACCAACACAGAAACAGAAAACATAGAATGCCCACCCAACCTCACGTCCTGACCAACTAACACACATAACAACTAACATAAATAGGTCAGGAACGTGACAGTCTAGGACAAAAAGGCCTCTCAACATTTTTAACCCCGAGCCATAAGACTCAGGAACAGGTAATCAAATGGCTACCCGGACTATTTGCATTGTGTGCCCACTCCCAACCCGTCTTTTTACACTGCTGCTACTCTCTGTTTATCATATATGCATAGTCACTTTAACTATACATTCATGTACATACTACCTCATTTGGGCCGACCAACCAGTGCTCCCGCACATTGGCTAACCGGGCTATCTGCATTGTGTCCCACATATCACCCACCAACCCCTCTTTTACGCTACTGCTACTCTCTGTTCATCATATATGCATAGTCACTTTAACCATATCTACATGTACATACTACCTCAATCAGCCTGACTAACCGGTGTCTGTATGTAGCCTCGCTACTTTATATAGCCTGTCTTTTTATTGTTGTTTTATTTCTTTACCTACCTATTGTTCACCTAATACCTTTTTTGCACTATTGTAAGGTCTACACCTGTTGTATTCGGCGCATGTGGCAAATAAACTTTGATCTGATTTGATTTGAGATAATGCCAAGAGTGTGCAACTTTTGGCATTCTTCAAAGTGGCTACTTTGAAGAATTTGTTTCACACTTTTTTGCTTACCACATAATTCCATATGGTGTTATTTGATAGTTTTGATGTCTTCGATCTTATTCTACAATGTAGAAAATAGTCAAAATAAAGAAAAAACGTTGAATGAGTAGGTGTGTCCAAACTTTTGACTTGTACTTCGTATGTTTTAAGATTTTGCTCAGTGTTGAGCAGTGTTGTAGTACTCAAGACCAGTCTCATATTGAGTGTCTTGTTCTTGGTGTTGGATACATTTGTACTTGGTCTCCTAATTTCTTCATCATTATAAGCTTCCACTCAGTCAGCACATAAAACCGCTTCGCCAGGCCAAATATATACACAACTTTCTTGAAACATGAATATCTTAACAGCCTTGATATCTATTATAGACATGTTTGCTGCAGTGGCGAACCTTTTGGACCTAGGCCTTGAGTGTGTGACAGGTTCATGAATGTGAAAGGACAGCAGCCGTAATACCGGTGCACTAACGTAGGAGAGTGCACTTATTGTAAAACACAAAGGGCCAGTGGTGTAGTGGAGGGTATATGCAGGTATAAACCGTGTACCCACTTTTTCTTCAGTGAGCATTGTGTATACTGACTTCTTAATCCCTACTGATGTGTATCAAAGTAGTGTAGTGGAGGTATACGACTTATCAATGATGTAGTACAATAGAGAAATAATGCACAAAGTAGCCTACACAATCACAAAGCATGTGAAATATATTCACCTGCGCGCCGCACACAGCCTGGTTTCAGTGGAATATCATCAGCAGGCAGCAAGAGTGTGCAGCTCTCAGCTGGTTTTGGCATGGAGCAGCTCTCAGCTGGTTTTGGCATGGAGCAGCTCTCAGCTGGTTTTGGCATGGAGCAGCTCTCAGCTGGTTTTGGCATGGAGCAGCTCTCAGCTGGTTTTGGCATGGAGCAGCTCTCAGCTGGTTTTGGCATGGAGCAGCTCACAGAATTATGACATCCGTAGCCGGTAGGGTAGGAAAGATGTTTCAACTTATGATATCTACCAGTAAATGCTAACTAAGTCAACAAACCAGGTATTGAAAAAGTTCAGTCTGTTGGTCAGTAAGCTATTTGTGATGCACAATTGTTATCATGCCCTGTGTGCATCAGGGGCATAGACATGGATGGGCCTGGGTGGACACAGGCCCACCCACTGTGGAGCCAGGCCCTGAGAGGCCCCCCGATCAGGTTGATGTGGATTAAGCATTGTTGTGGACTTAGACCATCAAATTTTTGTATTTTTTCTATAAAAAAAGATTATGATTTTGAACGTGAAAATCTGAAAAATCTACAGGAAAACATAGAATTTTTCACAAAGGGTGCCTCTCCTTCACTGGGTGGGCCATTGGGTAACTTTTTGGCAAAATGAGACTACGCCCACTTCTCCAGGCACCACTACACCCCTGCATAGGGCCGATAGAAAGACAGAGGTCACACACGCACGATGTTAAAGCACCACTACACCCCTGCATAGGGCCGATAGAAAGACAGAGGTCACACACGCACAATGTTAAAGCACCACTACACCCCTGCATAGGGCCGATAGAAAGTCAGAGGTCACACACCGCATGATGTTAAAGCACCACTACACCCCTGCATAGGGCCGATAGAAAGACAGAGGTCACACACACACACGATGTTAAAGCACCACTACACCCCTGCATAGGGCCGATAGAAAGTCAGAGGTCACACACCGCATGATGTTAAAGCACCACTACACCCCTGCATAGGGCCGATAGAAAGACAGAGGTCACACACACACACGATGTTAAAGCACCACTACACCCCTGCATAGGGCCGATAGAAAGACAGAGGTCACACACAGCATGATGTTAAAGCACCACTACACCCCTGCATAGGGCCGATAGAAAGACAGCGGTCACACACCGCGCGATGTTAAAGCACCACTACACCCCTGCATAGGGCCGATGGAAAGACAGCAGTCACACACAGCATGATGTTGAAGGACAAGCAGCACATTCACTCAGACATAATAAGCCAGTAGGTCCCAATCATAAGAATACAAAAACAGAACAATTAAGCATGTACAGCATGTTGTCCCGTGTGGCTCAGTTGGTAGAGCATGGCGCTTGCAACGCCAGGGTTGTGGGTTCAATTCCCACGGGGGGCCAGGATGAATATGTATGAACTTTCCAATTTGTAAGTTGCTCTGGATAAGAGTGTCTGCTAAATGACTTAAATGTAAATGTACAACTATTACTTCACATTGCAAAACACATGTCATGTTCAGCACACAAGGTAACCAGCGACCTGCAGTTTAAAGTGGAACTGACAGTGTTTTAACTACTTTGCAGTTATGAAACAAACAGACAATCATAATATAAAAAAGATCAAATTCCCAGTTCGTGCTACAAAATCTACTTCATAAGAGGTTATAAAAATAGGTTATATTTGACTCAACGTTCCATGATGTACACTAAGGCATTGTCGGCAGAATAGATGGATGCCGTTCAATCTATGATTAATATAACTCACCAATACATTTCTTGGGAGTCCAAAAAATATTGCCATCATGTTGTAAATCACAGCTGTCCTGGTACATTGTTTGCTGCCTCCATTCGGGATGTACTGTTTCAGTGACTCAATATTCTGGACAAAACGGAGTGGATACGTGACTGACTATTTCCCCTCATATCGTTTTTCGGTGGCTATACACAGCTAGAGATGAACGACTGTTATACTGTTAGCATATCTCTTGCGTTCTCAAATTCACTCTGCCGATCTACTCTGATTTCAGAGCAACCTCATCTGAGTTTGCCAGAGCGCAGAACAACTGATGAATTTTGCAACACCTGTTGAATTTGACCGATGTCAGTAAACATAGGCAAAAAGGTAATAATTAGTCAGGAACACTTTAGATAACATGTAAACAGCCTAACCAGGTGTTCTCTCATTTATGCCTGGAAGTAGCTAGTTATCAAGCTAGCCAACTTTAGCCAGTTAGCTTGGGTGCTTGGAGACGAGTAGGCTACAATTCCCGATTATTTATCAGTACAATTTTGACGGCCAACTAGCTGACAATGTTTGAGAGGGTTTATCTAATGTTCCTTCGTTAGATTTTAGCTCTACTTGCTCTGGCTATAATTGGTTGTGTATCTTGTTGTTGTTGATGTGTGAGCTCACTTCTGCTGAGGTGTGACAGGTGGCAGTATCTGAGGTGTGTCCTTAAAAACCTTTAGTATGCACTGGTGGGGGTATTTAAGACCAACGGAAAGCTGGTCTTAGCTTAGCGTAGATTATAGCAACGGAAGCGCAGCCTATCCAGCAGTGAAGCACAGTGCCCACATGCACAATGAACAAGAGAGATGTGCTTATAGTGCCCATAAACCTTGTATTTAGAAACATCCCCCCAAAAATCTTGTTTCGTTTGATTAAAAACCAAGTGTAGACTCCCCTCCTTTCAATGAAGGCAATTTTTTTTGTCTTGCCCAATGCATTCGCCAAGTAGTCAAGACTATTGATAAAGGGTTTGGCTCGTGAGACCACTTTGAAATGAATGTTAATCACCAAACGTTTATTAAAATATCAAGTTTGGCAGCAGTGTTTAAGTGTTTAAGTTATTTTCCTGTAACAATTGCTTGTTTTCCGTTTTGTTTAATTAAAAAAGAAGCCTTTATAGGAGGCTGCCCTACTACAACGAAAGCTGGTTCAACAGCAATGCGTCTGGTGTCTTTCTCATCGTGGCCAATTATTTGCCAGGAGCCTCCATACAAGGTTTCTAAATGGTGTACTTGTGAGGCTTTTGCCGACATGCTTTTGCATTATTCACAAGTCACATAGGCCAACCTGCAGTAGCCATTCCCATTTCCAAAGAGCGCTTCTTATCCGGTTACCAAAGACGCGCTCTTCTAAACATAGGCTATTCACATTTTTCACTCCTATAATGCCATATCAACGGTAGGCCTAGGCTATTTCTTGCTAACTGAGAATGTGATTCATATGTACAGTAGAACTAACGGGAGCCTAGTATTTTATATTTGAGGAGAAGTGCAATTCCGTAAAGACCTATACTAGTTGAAGCCAATTACAATGTTGACTGTCAACACTCCAAACATATTGAGCAAACACTGGATTTTTTTATTTTTCTGTTGCCATCACTCGTTACTATAGCCTATGCTATTTAACAAACTGTAGTATCAATCCACAATGGACTAGGATGAGAATATTCCTCGCTCCCAGCCGGATTGGACAACGCAAAGACCATCAATAAACTACAGAACCAGTGACTGGCCTCGTCACACCTAAAACGTGTTTATTCATCAAAACCCTTTCGCACAACCGCAGCTATTACGCTCAAAATAAAGGCTGTGAAAATAGCAAAAATACTTCTGACACACCCCTGGACCTATAGCACTTCCGTCAGCGCTTAGATTTACCATTGTGTTAGGTTAGGTAAAATACAGCCTTCCGGGTCAAAAAAGACTTATTGGATTGATTTATACACTTTTGTTGATCCATTTTATCCAAACTTTGATCATAACATTTCTTTTTTTTTTATCCTTTGAACTCTCTCTCTTAAACAAACAAAACCAAACAGAACAAGAAAATGTCGCATGAAACAATTCTCTCCAAAAAGGAACTTGTAAGCGTTGCTTTGTTCCATTAAGTGAAAACAAACACTTTCCGTGGGCGGAATTAGTCCTCTGACATAATTAGCAGCGCGCCACTTCAGACACCACAGAACGAGAGAGCCAATGTTCACCACTTCCTTTACTAATTAAACTCTCTCTCTCTCTCTCTCTCTCTCTCTTTCTAAACACTTCTGAGGCCAGCAGTAAATACAGCAGGAACAATTTTACAATGTGACTCAGACTAATGGGCCTAATGGGCAGTATGTGTGTGTATATGTGTGTGTGTGTGTGTGTGCGCGTGTGCGCGTGTGAGCGTGTGCATGAGCACTAAAGCACTCCCTCTAACAATGCATACTGTCATTCAACCTCGGCACTAAAGTTTCCATCTGTGGCGGTAACAGTTATGTAAGCCTGTCAAGGGCGGCGTAATAACAAACTAACCAGTCGCTCATAGAAAGAGACCACAACAGCTAGAGAACACTAGAGTAGACTTGTTACAGCATCAAAATGGCATATGACTCATCTGAACTTTAGGTTTCTATGGACAAGGAGAGTGAAGGCACATACTGTATTCCCCTTCAGTCAACCTTTCTGCTTTTTGTTACTCTGACTAACCATGTGAAAGTACGGTTTCTCTGAATTTCAATTCTCTTTCCTTTCTGTCCAGGTTGTGCGCTAAATAAAAAATACATCAAAAAAATAATTCTGGTGTTACCTCTGTTGTAGGAAAGGCAGCCACTGTCGCTCACTACTGGTTGCTGATTACTGCTGCAGCATAGGGGAGACACACATGATAGTGAGGAATCTGCCAAATGGTTTTGCATGTGTTATGATACCTGCCTCCTTGATGATACAATGGTTTCCTTAAAGGTTCATGTTGGTCCGTATGTACTGTATCAAGCATCTCAGGAGTGTTGATCTAGGATCAGGACATTCCTGTCCATGTGATCTTATTCATTTTGACCTATAAAGCAACACTGATCCTAAATCAGCACTCCTACTCTGAAGGTTGATACAGTACATACGGTCCAGATTTCCTGGTTAATGAAGCCATTGCATGAGACATACGGCCCCTGGTCTCTTCCTCTCTGTCTCTCCCCCACTGTGTCCAGTCCTGGATTATACACATGACCTGCTCTATCTCTCTGGAACATTAACCTGGTATCCCCTTCTCCTCTGTTCCTCCAGGACCATTCAGAGATCAACTCCACCATGGTGCGCAGCGAGACCAACACAGCCAGGGTGGAGGGCCTCCGGGCGGGCATGGTCTACGTCGTGCAGGTGCGGGCCAGGACCGTGGCTGGCTTTGGCAAATACAGCGGCAAGATGTGCTTCCAAACCCTCACAGATGGTAAGGACCAAGGGGAGGAGGGGAGGCGAGGGAAGATGGTGGATGGTGGTGGGTAACTGTGTGTGTTCGTTTGTGTGTGTGTGTTTGTGTTTGAGAGAGAGAGAGAGAGAAACTGTAAGAGAGAAAGAGAGAAACACAGAATAGGAGATATAGAGCAGAGAAAAAGAAGGATTGGGAATTTGATATCGGATCATATGATTGTTAATCTCTGTGGGACAACATGTTTATGGATGTTTGATGAACATTGCATTTCTAAACCCACAATCTTAACCATCGTGTAAGAGATTGTTAAGAACAATATATTGGAGTTAAGAATGGTGTTTTTGAGCATTTGTCTTTTCCTTTGTGTAACTGCTTGATCCAGACTGCTTCGCTAATTGGTTCTTCATTGAGCCCGTATGTTGCTGACGAGCTATCCCAGAATGCTTAGCTGTGATTAGTGGCTGATGTGATTAATTATTTGCCACCCGGGGTTGGATTTTCAGGGGGGCGAAACACCTGCTACACTGGCAGTGGGGGGGGGGGGGGGGGGCGAGACGAGACGACGACAGTATGAGAGCATGTGTCCAGGTGCTTGTGTGTGGGTGTACGCCACATCTCCTGTCTTCTTTCTTCTGCAATATGCTGCCAGATGATTTACAACACTCTACATGCTCCGGATAGAAGATGCCCTTTTAGGCACAGGCCTAGGATCAGTTTAACTTCTCAGAATCCTAACCCTAACTACTGGGGAGGTAAAACACTAAACATACCTTCTTATCTATCTATGATTCACATCGAAGGGCAAATCTCCGCTTGACATCACAAATGCCACAACTCCCCCTAATCCTCCATCCCTTCCTCCCTCTCTCCCTCCGTCCCTCCCCATAGCCCTTCCTCCCTGTCATAGTCCAGACGTGGATAAGTGCAGGTGTTGTTCTAGTCTGCGGGAGTCGTAGTCTTGACACAAACTCTAATACACTACATGACCAAAGGTTTGTGGACACCTGACAACATCTCATTCCAAAATCATGGGCATTAATCTGGAGTTGGTCCCCACTTTCATGCTATAACAACCTCCGCTCTTCTGGGAAGGCTTTCCACTAGATGTTGGAACATTGCTTCCATTCAGCCAGAAAAGCATTAGTGAGGTTGGGCACTGATGTTGGGCAGTCGGCGTTCCAATTCATCCCAAAGGTGTTCGATGGGGTTGAGGTCAGGGCTCTGTGCAGGAGAGTCAAGTTCTTCCACACCGATCCCCACAAACCATTTATGTATGGATCTCGCTTTGTGCACAGAGACATTGTCATGCTAAAACAGGAAAGGTCCATCCTCAAACTGTTGCCACAAAGTTGGAAGCACAGAATCATCTAGAATGTCATTGTATGCTGTAGTGTTAAGATTTCCCTTCACTAGAACTAAGGGGCCTAGCCAAAATCAGGAAAACAGTCCTAAACCATTATTCCTCCTCTGACAAACTTTACAGTTGACACTTTCCATTGGGGCAGATAGCGTTCTCCTGGCATCCGCCAAACCTAGATTTGTCAGTCGGATTGTAAGATAGTAAAGTATGTTTCATCACTCCAGAGAACGCATTTCCACTGCTCCAGAGTCACTCCAGCCAATACACCACTCCAGCCAATGCTTGGCATAGAGAATGGTGATCTTAGGCTTGTGTGCAGCTGCTCGGCCATGGAAACCCATTTCATGAAGCTCTCGATGAACATTTCTTGTGCTGACACTGCTTCCAGAGGCAGTTTGGAACTCGGTAGTGAGTGTTGCA
Source organism: Salvelinus fontinalis (assembly GCF_029448725.1). Classification (NCBI taxonomy): domain Eukaryota; kingdom Metazoa; phylum Chordata; class Actinopteri; order Salmoniformes; family Salmonidae; genus Salvelinus; species Salvelinus fontinalis. The sequence continues at coordinate 33,535,528 of NC_074681.1, read as the reverse complement.
ACCGAGGACAGAATATTTTTACTACGTGCTTCAGCACTTGGTGGTTCCATTCTGTGAGCTTGTGTGGCCTACCTCTTCGTGGCTGAGCCGTTGTTGCTCCTAGACGTTTCCACTTCACAATAACAGCACTTACAGTTGACCGGGGAAGCTCAAGCAGGGCAGAAATTTGACAAACTGAATTTGTTGGAAAGGTGGCATCCTATGTCGGCGCCACGTTGAAAGTCACTGAGCCCTTCAGCAAGGCCATTCTACTGCCAATGTTTGTCTATGGAGATTGCATGGCTGTGTGCTCCATTTTATACACCTGTCAACAACAGGTCTGGCTGAAATAGCCTAATCCACTAATTTGAAGGGGTGTCCACATACGTCTTGTATATATAGTGTATCAGCCAGGTCGCTCAAGATCCAAGGCTAAATTCGACGTCCGTCCAGGTACCCAGGACCCCAGCCACTAAAAAAGCCACCAGGAGCAACGATGAAGGCTATTACCATCAAGAAGGCTTACGGTTTGCTAGAGCGTTGTGGAAGGGAGTAAGCCGCAAGCTCCTGCTCCGAGGGTCGCATGTTCAATCGCACAACTTTTTTTTGTTTTTGTTTTAACCCTATCCCAAACCTTAACCCTTATCTTAATCATTTTAAATGAATGTCTAAACGTAACCTTTGATGTTAGACATTTATAGACATACATCGGATATTGAAGTGAGACTGAGAGCTTGCTGATTATACACGTCAGCCTGGTAGACCCATCCCCTAAATCCCTTACCCTCTGTAGTGTCTGCCTCCCCTCTCCTCCCCACGTCCCCATGCCCCACCTCCTCTCACCCGTGTCAACCCCACCCTCCACTTGTCTCACCCCACCCTCCACTTGTCTCATCACCTTCTTCACTACTTCCTGCCCTCCTCCATCCTCTCTGAATCTTCTCTTTTTCCTCTTCTCTCCCCCTCCTCTCACAGTCGACAATCCCTCATATCTGTCTGTCATCACATTGTCACATGCCTCCCACAGTTGTCTCCTCACCCCCCACCATCACCCCACTCACTCAGTTATTTGATTGACAGGTGCAATGAGGGGGAGATGATTGGCCATTTTCTCAAAAGTGAGGTTACAAGTTTATCAACTTTCAAACCAGAATTATTTTCCCATTGTTCCTCAACTGCAGTGTATGATATACCATTGTGCAGCTCTGTGTCTCTACTTTTATCCAATGTAAAAAACATAATTTCACATTTTTCTACATAAGCCTGAATCAAGGCGATTGGTCACATATAATGACGAGATGCACGTCTCCGCCATTTCAAACTGTTGAATATGAACAGAAGGGTGTGTTCATAACAGTTCAACTGTTCAACCTTAGCTAGAAAACAGATCCAGGGTTGGCTAAACTTGAAATATAAAGATTTGTTGGCTAATCACTAGCACGTAGGCTTGAGAGATTATTGATGAGACCTGTAGCTACAAAAAGTGAGTCATTATTAGTGAATGTGATTTATGCATGGTTCTAGTTACATTTGTAACAAAAAAAGGGCATTTTCATAGACAGACCTGAAAACCTGTTAGAGACAGACTTTTGATAAAATAATTAAATTATTAGTGGGTCTTATGGTTGTGGAAGGCCTAGGTATAACTTCACAAGCCCTGAATTCATTTGATTATTGCTGACTGTTTGAAATGCAGTGGATCTGACCTTTAAATGTACAACAATGCTTATTGAGATATACAGGACCAGGTAAAAATTTGGACACACCTACTCATTCCAGGGCTTTTCTTTATTTGTACTATTTTCTACATTGTAGAATAATAGTGAAGACATCAAAACTATGAAAAAACACATATGGAATCATGTAGTAACCAAAAAAATTTAACAAAACAAAATGTATTATATTTGAGATTCTTTGCCACCCTTTGCCTTGATGACAGCTTTGCACACTCTTTGGCATTCTCTCAACCAGCTTCACGAGGTAGTCACCTGGAATGCATTTCAAGTAACAGGTGTCCCTTGTTAAAAGTTCATTTGTGAAATTTCTTTCCTTCTTAATGTGTTTGAGCAAATCAGATGTGTTGTGACAAGGTAGGGGTGGTATACAGAAGATAGCCCTATTTGGTAAAATACCAAGTCCTTATTATGGCAAGAACAGCTCAAATAAGCAAAGAGAAACAAAAATCCATCATTACTTTAAGACATGAAGGTCAGTCAATCTGGGAAAATTTCAAGAACTTTGAAACTATCAAGCGCTATGATGAAACTGCCTCTCAGGAGGATCGCCACAAGAAAAGTTAATTTGTGGTTTTTGTGGAACCAGAGTTACCTTTACTGCAGAGGATACGTTCAATAGAGTTAACTATACCTCAGATTGCAGCCCAAATAAATGCTTCACAGAGTTCAAGTAACAGACAAGTCAACATCAACTGTTCAGAGGAGACTACGTGAACCAGGCCTTCATGGTCGGATTGCTGCAAAGAAACCACTACTATTGGACACTAAGAAGAAGAAGAGACTTGCTTGGGCCAAGAAACACGGGCAATGGACATTAGACCAGTGGAAATCTGTCATTTGGTCTGATGAGTCCAAATTTGAGATTTTTGGTTCCCATCGCTGTGTCTTTGTGAGACTCAAAGTAGGTGAACAGATTATCTCCGCATGTGTGGTTCCCTCCGTGAAGCATGGAGGAGGAGGTGTGATGGTGTGGGGGTGAGACTGTCTGTGATTTATTTAGAATTCAAGGCACACTTAATCAGCATGGTTACCACAGCATTCTGCAGCGATACGCCATCCTATCTTGTTTGCGTTTAGTAGGACTATCATTTGTTTTTCAACAGGACAATGACTCAAAACACACCTTCAGGCTGTGTAAGGGCTATTTGACCAAGAAGGAGAGTGATGGAGTGCTGCATCAGATGACCTGGCCTCCACAATCACCCGACCTCAACCCAATTGAGATGGTTTGGGATGAGTTGGACAACAGAGTGAAGGGAAAGACCACTGGAAAAGTGTTCCTCATGATGCTGGTTGAGAGAATGCCAAGAGTGTGCAAATCTGTCCTCAAGGCAAAGGGTGGCTACTTTGAAGAATCTCAAATATAAAATATGTTTTGATTTGTTAACACCTTTTAGGTTACTAAATATGTGTTATGTGCTTTTTTATAGTTTTGATGTCTTCACTATTATTCTACATTATAGAAAATAGTAAAAATAAACTAAAAAACCTTGAATGAGTAGGTGTGTCCAAACTTTTGACTCGTACTGTAAATCATGAATTGCCCATAAGTCAAAGAAAATATGACCATATCGCCCAGCCCTACATGACTGATTGTAATGTGCTGTTATTTACTGTTAGCTAGCACTCAGACAGTTGATTTCTGCTCAAGCCAATCATAATTTTCACCTGTCTGAGTTTAGGAGACTCCGTCAGCAGCACAGCACCTGAATACAGCTGCACAGAGAAATAGCACACTGTCTTTACAGCTAACAAAAGAGTAGGCCTATAATTCACACTATCAAGTGTACCTTTAGTTTCTTATTTTATAGATATTTCAGATACTATATCACCGCTCTAAAGACTTCTCCTTACTTCTCCTTTTGTCCCATTGCTGTAAAGCGAATTTCAGTTTGCCCGCAGCATGCTAAATCTTGCTCAAGAAACACCACTAGAGTAGCCCTAAGGCCCTAAAACAGCCACACAAAGACACGATATAAGACTGAGGCAGTTTAGTGTGCCTTTAGAAGTTCTTTGGGCTACCCTCTGAACTCTTGTGCCATTCTTCCTCCTTTCTGTCGCTAACGTTTAGCTGTATATCTGACTGTCTAACAGGAGCTTGTGTCTGAACAGCCCCGTTAGAAATTCCAAGGTGGTCTTTTATGTCTGTCAGACTGTGACCGGAGGGATTAGGAATGGCTACAGAAACACTCTCTCTATCGATCATTCTCCCTCTCTCACAGCTCCCTCTCTCTCACTTGAGCTCGCTCCATTGGTCTCTCCTATGGAAATGTACAGGTGACAGTCAGCACGGCTTAACTCTACATATAACTCAACATCTCAGAGCTGAGGCACCTATACTCCCCTCTGTATTTGCTTGGACAGCGAAGCTAAAACGTTTCATTTGGTTCTATAGACGGGTGGGTTGTTTGGCAGTAAAGTGTTGCGTTGCGTGTGCAACGGTGGAGCAAAGCAGGCATTTTTGACAACATGTAAACTGTATTTCCTCTTCAAATCTTTTTTGAAAACATAAATATATTTGCACAATGAGCACTTTTTGTCTCTCAAATACATTGTTTGAGTTGTTGATTAGCTCGCTAGCGAATTTGAGCCATATTAGCACAGACATGAGAAGAATCAAAACACCTCAAAACAAGACGTGGTATCAATAACAAGATACAACAAGCTGGTTCCCCACATGGCTTCTTGTCATTGTTGCTAGCTATCTGACTGTACAAAATCATAAGAACACTGACTTCTGCCTCATCGACGTGCATGCATTGTTTTCATGACATTGCCAGCTAACTCGTCTATATACAGAATGTCACCTTTTATTATGTATGTCATTTCATACATATCTGTTTTACTGTTTGGAAATGAAAGCGCTTTATGTATCTAGTCCCCCTTTATTTAACTAGGCAAGTCAGTTAAGAACAAATTCTTATTTTCAATGACAGCCTAGGAACAGTGGGTTAACTGCCTGTTCAGGGGCAGAACGACAGATGTGTACCTTGTCACCTTGTCAGCTAACCTTTCGGTTACAAGTCCAACGCTCTAACCACTAGGCTACCCTGCCGACCCATTTGAAGGTGTCATAAGTATTTGGACAAATTTACTTACAGTATAGTCAAAAGTGTAGTATTTGGTCTCATTTTACTAGCACGCAATGACTACATCCAGCTTGTGACTCTCCAAACTTGTGGGATGCATTTGCAGTTTATAATGGTTGTGTTTCGGGTTGTGTTGTGCCCAATAGAAATGAATGGTAAATACTGTATTGTGTCATTAGCTTCACTGTCCAAATAAATACGTAGAGGAGTGTATTTGTTCTCTCTATACTCAGGTCTTCCTGGACTAACCATGCTGTTCTTTCTGTTCCCGCACCTTTACCTTTACATTCTCTCCATACCGCTCACACCACCTTCTCCTCTTCTCTCTGTCCTCCTTTCACACTCTTCTCTGACTGTCTTCACACTATACCCTCCCCTCTCTCTGTTTCTCTCTCTCTCTTCTCTCTCTCTCTCTCTGTCTGTCTCTCTTTCTTTCTCCCCTGCCCTCTCTCTGTCTCTGTAGATGACTATAAGTCAGAGTTGAGAGAGCAGCTTCCTCTAATCGCAGGGTCAGCTGCAGCAGGAGTGGTGTTCATCGTCTCTCTAGTGGCCATCTCCATCGTCTGCAGCAGGTACTGTACAGTCGACATGACCATCTTGACTGTGTTTATGTTAGACATGTCCATAAGTTGTGCCTCACACACACACACACACACACACACACACACACACACACACACACACACACACACACACACACACACCAACAGGTCTGTCTCACCTACCACCACACCGCATCACCAACAAAGGCTATTCACACAGACATTACAATAGGTCCACCAGCTATGTCACACACACACACACACACACACACACACACACACACACACACACACACACACACACACACACACACACACACACACACACACACACACACACACACACTTAGCCAGCAGGAGGTAAACTATGTTTAAATTATACCTAAGTTCCATATCTGTATTATTAGTATGCTTCTCTATTAATGTCCAATTTTACAGTGCTACAAAGAGTTCACGCTGCATTGATCTGAGTTAACTGACTGAATCCAATTTAATTCTAGACAGTTTGTTACAACACATCGCTACCTTTCCCATTTCCTCTGTCTTTAGAAAAGTTAAAGTTGAATTTAGAATTTGCAGCAGCGCCATGTGTCACCAGTAGCAAAGCGACCATCAGACACGACAGGGTTTTTGATGACGGAGGGAGCAGAGGAGAGATGGAGGAAAACGGATGAAAAGCTACAGACATGCTAGCACATCTCTAATTAAAAACCAGCTCATTCTCATCAGACTTCAATTGGGGCGGTGGAGCTACCGCTAACCCTTAGCAACTGATTCAATTTCAGACCGGGTCGCTTTCAGCCATCAGTTAGTGAGACTCCGAGACAGATGTAATGATTCCTCTTTGCCCCACCTTTTATCCTGTCTTGCCTGAACTTTTCTATCTCTATCTCTCGTTCAGGAAACGGGTGTACACCAAGGAAGCGGTGTACAGCGACAAGTTACAGCATTACAGCACAGGAAGAGGTGAGTTCACCACCGCAGCGCCTTGCCGGGCAAAAACGCTTCTGTTAATGTTCTGACATTCTGGGCAAAAACAGCCTTTCCACTTTCTAAATGACGTTGACTGACACTCATCTCTCAGGGTTGTAACGGTGATTGACACCACACATGGGTCTGACGACCACTGTCCACATTGAGGGAAAAATAACCCCTCCATGTTCTAGCATAGATGTTTGATGGTACTCCTTCCTGATCCAACATAAAGGGGAACAAGTCATCCCTTTTCTGCTCTAAGTAACATTGACTGCCACGCCTCTGGGCTGTTGTGTAATCTAACCATGATTGAGCCAGGGTCCTGTCACGTGCTGACTCACACCGTCAAGTTGCCTCAGAGCAAGGCAAGCAAGAGCATGCGTGAGAAACAGTACGCCAGTCGAAACCGAGCCTGTCAGAAGGCTGACCGAGCTGTCTAAAAGAGTGCTTACTTATAGGGGATAGGGTTTCGTCGAGACTGAGACAGAAATCTTTCTCTACTTGGCTCGGTTTTGTCAGGGTTAAAGCAGCCGTAGCCCAGAGCTCATTAAAGAGCCAGAGAGAGGGGGAGATAAAATGGCTGCTCCCTTTTCCTACCCCGTTCAAACTCACAGAGTCAGTGCTCAGATTTGGTTCTGTCAGAGGCTATTTTAGGGTGAGTGAGTGCAATTAACATAAGTGGAGAAATTAACAAAAGATGTGAGAGAGATGCGAACAGCAGTTAAAGCTCTACTCATCAATTGAGTATTTTGGAGTGGAGGGGGAAAAAAAGCAAAAAGTGTTCCTCCACTCTGTCCCGCTAACTAATACTAATACTTAAGAACACAGTGTGTCCGATCTTTTCTCTTCCTGATTTGACGGACGTTTTTGTAATTACTGTTCATTGGAAGAAACACTTTGATTCTTTTTGGTTGAAATGCTAAACAGTGTTTCTGGTTTTCACCCTGGGAATGGAGTCTGAAAATGCAAACCCTAAAACATTAAAGGGATAGTTTGGGGATTTGACTGAATGTGTAAAATTTGGTGAACTGTCCCTTTAAAAACTAGAGGTCTGTAGCTGTAGTGAGTGAACCAACATGTTGTCAGTGTTGACGTTATGGGGGCTACACGCATGCACCCACACCAACATGAATACCCCCCCCACACACACACACAAACCCTAGTTGGCAGGCTACCAGACTGTATATGGCTGACTGGTCCATGTCAGTGAATGGTAATAGCGTGGTAATGGGTGTCAGTGCTTAAAGACTACAGATGTTAGCACGCAGTCCCAGTGGATCTGGTGCCATGAGATCCAGATGGAGGGAGATGGAGGGGGGGGGGGGGTAGAGAGGTAGAGAGAAGAAGTGAGGGGTGGAGCGACACAGTGACAGGAGGATAGGGTGAAAGGAGGAGAGAGCAGAGAGGGAAATGATCAGAGAGGCAGAAAAGACAAGAGGGAGATGGCTTAGGGATGCACACATTCAGTTTATCTACCCTCCCTCCCTCCCTCTTTGACATCAACTCTCGCTTGGCTGGATAGGTAAATACTCCAGTGCTGATCACACACATCCACACACTGTACTGTGTACTCAAGAGGCACAAAGTAGTTATCAACAGCCATCCATAAACATTACACACACACACACACACACACACACACACACACACACACACACACACACACACACACACACACACACACATCTGCTAGCCTCCATATATGTAGGCCTACGGCATACACACACAAATGCAGAAACACACACACTCACACACGCATGCACGCCCACACACATCACGGGCACCTGTCACCATTTATCAACACGTACTCACTGACATTCACAAACTCCCACGCAATACATATTTAGTACATTCCCACATACATCTATACACATGTATCCATGTGTCACCCACCCCCATACACACACACACACACACACACACACACACACACACACACACACACACACACACACACACACACACACACACACACACACACACACACACACACACACACACACACACACACACACACACACACACTTTTACCTTATCCATCAACAAGTTGTCTCAGCTGCTGTTGTTTGTGCTTCAGCATCTGGTGTGTGCATGAATAGACAGACAGCTAACTGTATACCCACCGTCTCACATAGTGATAAGGGCCCAGACTATTCTGACAGCAACGTCTATCATTGGAAAAACGACCCCGGAAATGACAGATTCTTCGACGAACTGCCGTATATTTCACTAAGAAGGTAATTGCGGGATTGATGGAGTTAGATTTACATTTACGATCCAGGCCAGCGGCGTGTTGATCCCTTTTGACATGCAGACTGCAGACTGTTGTGGATTTTCTCTCTATGATCTCTGCTTAATAAGTCGCAGTGTGTGTCTGATGAATGATTTTCTCGCATCAGATGTCGGCTAATTAACTTTGTTTATGAACAGAACTGAACTCGTAATGAGGAGAACGCAAGGCGGGATGTTAGTTTATATGTGTTGCCTGTAGCGAGTGTACATTATGGCGCTAGGAAGTATATTAGTTTAGGTGCACTTTTGAGCCACATCTGTGTCATGAGCTGTTAGTTATAGTTATCTCTCTCCCTCTCTCCCTCTCTCCCTCTCCTCCTCTCCCCCTCTCCCCCTCTCCCCCTCTCCCAAATGGGCCTTGTTGTTTTATAACTGGGTAAAAATAAACCTGGAGGTTTGGATGCACTTTGGCCCATACGCACAGATCAAGGAGCCATGAAATATTAAGGCTTGGATCTCTATTTTATCGGTGGGCCATGAAAAGATGTGTCCGAGTTTAACAGGGCTTTATCAGAGAGAAGGAGGAGATACGCGGCTAGCTAATTAAATTATATATGAAAGTGGACTCAGCTCTGTGGAATATGGAAAAAGGCAATGGATTCAAGTTTGTGCGTGTGTGTGTGTGTGTGCGTGTGCATATGTTTGCATGTGTATACCAGTGGAGGCTGCTGAGAGGAGGACGCCTCATAATAATGGCTGGAACGGTGCGAATGTAATGGCATTCCACTCATTCCTCTCCAGCCATTACCACGAACCTGTCCTCCCCAGTTAAGGTGCCACCAACTTCCTGTGGTGTATACGTGTGTATGCATTCCTATTTACTTGTGTGTTTGCCAGGCCTCCGATTCCTGAGATGTGTCTATCAGTATTACTACCCTTATTTCAGCCACACACATGTCCAGAACGTCATTATAGAATGCCGAGCTCTCAACCCTCTCATTGCTTAGCTGTAATCCAATCTCTATGGAGTCTCTAATAAGTAATTCCACAGAGGCAGGGTTCAAGGTAATGAGTGTACTAACAAGACAGGGCTTCCAGCCAAGGGCTATAGGTATAGTGCCTTGAGCCCCTCCTTGACTAGATCCTGTCCTTCCT
>NC_074681.1:33483320-33520820 GCF_029448725.1 Salvelinus fontinalis | reverse complement strand
AATTTGAGGGCAGAACTGAAAAAGCGTGTGCGAGCAAGGAGGTCTACAAACCTGACTCCGTTACACCAGCTCTGTCAGGAGGAATGGGCCAAAATTCTTATTGTGGGAAGCTTGTGGAAGGCTACCCAAAACATTTAACCCAAGTTAAACAATTTATAGGCAATGCTACCAAATACTAGTAGAGTGTATGTAAGTGTATGTATACTTCTGACACACTGGGATGAAAGAAATAAAAGCTGAAATAAATCATTCTCTCTACTATTATTCTGACATTTCACATTCTTAAAATCAAGTGGTGATCCTAACTGACCTAAGACAGAGAATTTTTACTTGGATTAAATGTCAGAAATTGTGAAAAACTGAGTTTAAATGTAATGGCTAAGGCGTATGTAAACGTACGACTTCAACTGTATATATAAAAGTACAAATTAGTGGATTCGGCTATTTCAGCCACACCCGTTGGTGATAGGTGTATAAAATCGAGCACACAGCCATGCAATCTCCATAGAAGAATGGCCTTAGAATGGCCTTACTGGCAGTAGAATGGCCTTACTGAAGAGCTCAGTGAGTTTCAACGTGGCACCGTCAAAGGATGCCACCTTTTTGTCAAATTTCTGCCCTGCTAGAGCTGCCCCGGTTAACTGTAAGTGCTTCTGTTGTGAAGTGGAAACGTCTAGGGGCAACAACGGCTCAGATGAGAAGTGGTAAGCCACACAAGCTCACAGAACGGAACCGCCGAGTGCTGAAGCACGTAGCACATAAAAATTGTCTGTCCTCAGTTGCAACAATCACTACCGAGATCCAAACTGCCTCAGGAAGCAACGTCAGCACAATAACTGTTCGTCGGGAGCTTCATGAAATGGGTTTCTATGGCCGAGCAGCCACACACAAGCCTAAGATCACCATACGCAATGCCAAGCGTCAGCTGGGGTGGTGTAAAGCTCGCTGCCATTGGACTCTGGAGCATTGGAAACACGTTCTCTGGAGTTATGAATCACGCTTCACCATCTGGCAGTCTGACAGACAAATTCTGGGTTTGGCAGATCCCAAGAGAACGGGACCTGCCCGAATGCATATTGCCAACTGTAAAGTTTGGTGGAGAAGGAATAATGGCCTGGGGCTGTTTTTCATGGTTCAGGCTAGGTCCCTTAGTTCGAGTGAAAGGAAATCTTAATGCTACTGCATACAATGACATTCTAGACAATTATGCGCTTCCAACTTTGTGGCAACAGTTTGGGGAGGCCCTTTCCTATTTCAGCATGACAATGCCCCCATGCACAAAGCAAGGTCCAAACAAAAATGGTTTATTCGAGATCGGTGTGGAAGAACATGACTGGCCTGCACACGGCCTTGACCTCAACTCCATCAAACACCTTTAGGATGAATTGAAACGTTGACTGTGAGCTAGGCCTAATTGTCCAACAACAGTACTCGACCTCACTAATGCGCTTGTGGCTAAATGGAAGCAAGTCCCCACAGAAATGTTCGATCTTCTAGTGGAAAGCCTTCCCAGAAGAGTGGACGATGTTATAGCAGCAAAGGGGGCACCAACTCCTTATTAATGCCAATGATTTTGGATTGAGATGTTGGACGTGCAGGTGTCCACATACATTTGGTCATGTAGTGTCGTTTTGATTAGTGAAAACACTGATTGTGACCTATGGTCCAACATGCAAGTTGTGTAGGATCCGTTGTCAATGATAGTTTATTGAGCCAGTTTTAAGGTCTTGCACTAGCACAATCTAATGGATTCCTATTTACCGAAATCTCAAGGTCTAATACTTGATCTGTCTAGATTGTTGATCTAGCGCTATAACCACACACTCTCTCCCCCAGGTGAGTTTGGTGAGGTGTACAAGGGACGTCTGAAGCTGCCAGGCAAGAGGGAGATCTACGTGGCCATTAAGACCCTGAAGGCAGGATACGTGGAGAAGCAGAGGCGGGACTTCCTGTCCGAGGCGTCAATCATGGGACAGTTCGACCACCCCAACATCATCAGACTTGAGGGCGTGGTCACCAAGAGTCGGCCAGTCATGATCGTCACAGAGTTTATGGAGAACGGGGCACTTGATTCCTTCCTGAGGGTGAGTTATAGAGCATGTGAGTATCAAGCATCTTAGAGTAGAAGAGCTGCTCTAAGATCAGCTGGTCTCCCTGTACATGTAATCTTATTCATTATGATTTAAAAGGCAAAACTGATCCTAGATCAGCACTCCCACTAGGAGCCACTTTATGAATATAGCCCCAGGAATATGGAGGGTTTTCAGTCCACTATGCCTAATTAATAATGTATTAACACAGTTTACCATCTCTTTTTATAGTATCTTTATAGAAATGTTATACTGTGGTAATAATTTATTTACATAATTGGCTATTCACATATATGATGATGTATGTTGCACTAAGACTGCACTGGTGCATTGCAGCTTGTTTGTGGATTGACAAAACGCATATGAGTTAGAGATGATGATATATAATGCAGAACATTTGTGACTGCAATAAACATGTAGTTCATGGGCCATGGCAATGTACTGTAGAGTTCTACAGCCATTAATAGGGTTTAGGATTAGAGCACACTGAGCTCTATTTTAACTAACCTAACGCAATGGTAAATCTAAGCCAGGGATCATCAACTAGATTCAGTTGCTGGACGATTTTTTCCTGGAGTGGATTGTAGTGGGGCCGGAACATAATTACAAATCATTTGTAGACTGCAAATTGACCGCAAGAAGCCCAAAGAGATATCTTTGACTTAAACATAATCATTTCAAACCTTGCTTACATTTGTATCTGATCATGTGTCTTTATATTATGTGTGGGAATAATTGGGAACAGATTTCTTAAATTAAAATCACTTGGAGCTGATTTCCTGGTGTTTTTACAGTATTTTATGTCCAACCATGAAAATTCCACAGAAAACTTGGGGGGCCAAATTAAACCATCCGCGGGCCAAAATTCGTCCCACGGGCCTTCAGTTGCGGAACCATGATCTAAGCTCTGCAAGTAGCGCTATAGGTCTGAGGGTGTGTCAGAAATATTTTTGGTTTTAATTAATAAACAAGTTGCAGGTGTGACGAGGGCTTGGCCACTCACTGGCCAATCAATGCGTTCCATAGCTTAATACTGCATGTGTTTGTCTCAAGTTCTGTAGATTATTGATGGTATTTGCGTTGTCATCAACTCCAATTCGGCTGGGGCATGGAATGTTCTTGTCCTGGTCCATTGTTGATTAATTCTACAACTTATCTAATAGCATAGGCTATAGTAAGGAGTAATAGCAACAGTAAAAAAAAAAACGAAAACATCCAGAATTTTCTCAATAGACTATGCTTGGAATGTTGGCAGTCAACATTGTTGTAATTGACTTAAACGCGCCTAGCCTACATGTCTTTACGCATCGCACTCCTCCTCAAATGACAATACTAGGCTACCGTAAATTGTATTGTATGTGTGTGACACAAAATCTCAATAAGCAAAATATAGCCTAGGCCTACCATTAAAGCTGCACTATAGGACTGAGTCATTTAAATACGTTTGAAGTGTGTATTTGGTAACCGGACGAGAGGCGCTCTTTGGAGATGGGGATGGATACTTGAACAAGTGAAATTAAGTATGCAAGTAGGCATATGTGTGTCTGATTTAGGATGTGCAGTATATTTTCAATTCAAGACCCTCTGACGAATAGACCATTTAAACACCTTTTATGGATAGACAACGTTGCAAGACCAGGAAGGATCAAAAAGGCACGACAGCATTGCTGTTGAACCAGCCTTAGTAGCCGAGTCCTAGGGTAAGGGTAGCCTATGAAGGGCTTGATATGAAAAGGAAAACAAGCAATCTGTTTTTTAAAACAACACCAATATTTCTAAATAGGATGGGGTCAGAAGCATGACCTCATAAATCGCTTCTCTCGTTCTATGGCACTGTGTGCACACGTAGGCCTCAGTGTCTTTACACATAACATTCACACGTCTATACAAAAAACTAGGCTCCTGTCAATTGTATTGTTGCCTATGTGCGAGGCAGATTCTCAGAAAATCGTCCCTTGACATGGTATTATAGGATTGAATAGTTTGGAGGAACATGTCTTTGGTAATCAGACGAGGGGAATGGGGATGAACATGGGGATAAACAGCCTACTCAATCAAGTGAAATGAAGTATGCAGGTATGTGGATTGTGAATAATGAAAAAGCATGAGGGCACAAACCTCCAAAATATGTCAAAGCACTCTCAGTTGACCAGTAGACTTTCAGTAGCTCTCAGTAGCACCAGTATAACTCTCAGTAGAGCCCTTTATTCATAGGCTACTTGGATAATGGCCAGCATAAAAAGACAGACCTATGCGACACTGCTAAACCAGCGTTGATTAAAGGGAGGGTAGGCTATGCTTGGTTTTTAATCAAATGGGGGGGAAACCAATAGTTTTTTTTAATGTTTCTTAATACGAGATTCACTGGCACAAAAGCAACATTTCTCTTCCCCTGGGCCCTGTGCGTCATGGCTGGATAGGCTGAGATCCTGCTCTCAAAACCCATGCCATCATCAACTGCATTACCGTTAAGACCTGCTTTTTCTGGCTCTTAAAAAGTCCCTTTAGAGACGCATGAAATTGTCACTTGTTTTTCAGGACACACCTCAAATATTGCCACCCATCCACCTCAGCGCAAGCGAGCTGATGTTGGACAGGTAAATTGCCGAGCCTGGCTTTAGGGCTGGAAAATACCATTGCGCCTCCTTCACACCAGCTGAAAATACAGACCGCTGTGTAACTCCAGAAGACTTGAAAATGAACCGAACACAATTCCATCTTCTCCATCTTCTCCTCATCGAAGACTTCCTGAAATAGCCAACTTCCGTCTTCATTTAATTTCTCTACTCATGCCCCAAGCTCTTAATGAACTATCCCCTCACTCTTTTGTAGCTGGTAAGGAACGAGCAATTGTACAGCTTAATCAATATTCAAGCCTTTTTTTTCTCTCCTTCCCTTCTTCCTCCATCTCTTGGATTGGTTTTCCTCTTCACTTTGATCTACTGCTGGTTTAAAGGGACCCTTTGAAGTTGGCTTTGCTAGCCGCCACATCTGACTTGTGTTCCCATCGATCTTACCCTACCCTCTTATTTGTTAGTGTGTGTCGGGTTCAAAGCTCCTCTGAGCATTGGAGACACGGGGAGGAACTAGGAAGGGGAGAGAGCTCCGCCGTGTGTGTGTGTGTGTTACCCACAGTGATGGACCATGTACCATTTTTACTACATCCTCCAACAACTAGTTTTGATAGGATCGTGTTTGGAGAATCCAATTTGGGAATCAAAAAGAATACCCTTTCCTTTTGATATAAAATAGGTGATGAGATGCAAGACAAGGGCTGTCTGGGTCTGTGTCAATAGCTGCTAGTGTAAAAGTACAAATCTAAAGAACAAACCACTTTAAGCGTAACGCTTCAAGATTCAGTCACATAATCAGACACAGAAAAAAGCTGTTTTCTGTCTTGTAGAAGTAGGTCGCGCTCAGATAGGTATCAGGTTAGGCTGTTTGTCACACTGTGTGTGTATGGAACATTGTACGTATGTCTGACGGCTTATCTTGTACCCTTGTACAAAAGTTTACTCTTACTTCCTGGCTATGGTGTCACAGGCGCATCCGCAGGGTTGTCTAATCTGGGAGCGAGATCCCAGAGGACGCAGAATTTTCAGCACAGACTCTCTCCGTGTCAGGACAATGTTGGCTAGGCATGGCCTTTATGTAATATGACACAGAATATGTGGCATAGCATGCAGAATGTGCTTGTGTTTGTGTCATGTCGTTGCGGTTGTCAAATCAATTGCATTGCAATCAAATAGAACCATGCAATCGAATACAACCGTGTCTGGTCGACACACCTCAATGCCTAATGCTGTCAAATCGTGTAGGAATCAGTGAAGTATTGCTTGTATATTGTCAACATCTCAGCGGAAAGGCCTGCAAATTAAAAGTTTATTTTGATATGGCCGTCGTCTTCTCCTGTCTCTGCAGCAAGAGAAAATGGCGGCGATCACAATACTAACAACGGTAATGACACTAACGATCCTCATTTATCTGTTTCTTTCTCTTGTCTCTCCATCTCTTCTCTCCTGCAGCAAAACGACGGTCAGTTCACCGTGATCCAGCTGGTGGGCATGATGAGGGGCATCGCGGCGGGCATGAAGTACCTCTCTGAGATGAACTACGTCCATAGAGACCTGGCCGCTCGCAACATCCTGGTCAACAGCAACCTGGTCTGCAAAGTGTCTGACTTCGGGCTGTCGCGCTACCTCCAGGACGATACCTCTGACCCCTCCTACACCAGCTCTCTGGTATGTCCTACTAGCTACTCTCTGAGTGTTTTGTTCTGATGTTTTCCTACCTTTACACTTTGAAATGGATAGGTAGGTCGCCAGCAATGTTCAGAGCAACTCGTTGAAAACAAGCAACGTAGAACATGGAAACTGTGATGTCTCTTTTTTGTTGTGTGTGTGTGCGTGTGCGTGTGTGTGTGTGTGTGTGTGTGTGTAGGACTGCTTGAGTACAGTAGGGGTAAATGGTACATCTAAAGAACTACAACCGTTTGTGCGACCATCTCTCAGGCAATTCCTTTCAGTCCTTCTTCACCACTCTCCCTCACCTCAACTCCACCTCTGTCTCTTCTCTTTAACCATTCCACAAGCCTTCTCTCCTCCCTCTTCCCGCTAGTCACGCAGTAGTACTGTCACATCTTCATTAGTGCAGAGACATGCAGACTTAGGGGAAGGCCCCGTTCTCATTGGGATGCGTAGGATGCATGCAAATTGAAAGGGCATCCCAGACCCTTAAACGGACAGATTCTATTATTACTCGGGCATCATGGAAGGGTTTGTGCCCTAATTAACACCACAGAGGAACAGATCTGTAATTATTAGTCGCCAACGTTAGTGTATCCGACTGTGTGCCCTGCATTGACTTTCATTTGCATTTGCAAATTAGTTGGATATATGTAGTGGTTTATTATTTGGTTGCTCCTGACAGTTTGGAGGGAATACAGTCAGCCTGGTGCCGTACCAGAGTCCCTTCTTTAGTGAGGTAAACTTTTGGAAAATGATTTATGTGTACATGAGGAAATACATATAATTCCACTTCATTGTTCATGGAACCCAAAAGGATTAAACCTGGAACCAAAAGGGTTATACCTGGAACCAAAAAGGTTTTATCAAGGGATTATCCTATGGGGACAGTCGAAGAACCATTTTAGGTTCTAGATAGCACCTTCTTTTCTAATAGTGAGTGAGTCATCAACGATCAAACACAAACATGTTCTAAATATAGAGGTTCTAAGGCATCTTAACATAGGATTCATGAGTCAGCTATCAAGGTAGTACAAAAATAGAAGACTAAAATGAGTTGTTATGTATCTAAACATAGGTGTTCTTTGTGAAGTCAAGGACATGATAACAACAGTACAAACCCACGTCTTCCTCCAGTCAGAAGAGTATTATTATTAGAACTCAACAGCGTGTGTGTGTGTGGGTGCGCAGTGTGTGACTGAGTCTGCGTGTGTTCCTGACTGTGTGTGTGTGTGTGTCTGTCTCTGTCTGTCTGTGAACACTGAGAAACCCGGAAAGGCGGTTGATTGACAGGTTGTCTTCGGTGTGAACAGGAAGTGTGATATGGGTTTGGGAAGTTAATTGCCCACTAGGAAGGAAGACCTACCTGGGTCTCTGTGACCCCTGTGGTTAAGCCCTGCTGAAACAACAAAGACAAGCACACCTTCTGTTGTCAGCTGTCAATCTCGCTGATGCCACGAAGGGGGTTAGATGTTGGGATTGGATTATTGTTTAGTGTTCTTGATGTTTAGTTGTTTCATGTACAGTATACAAGACCTCTTGGAAATGAGATGATGTATCTCAAGGGTTTTATACTGGCGATAAGGGTTGAAAAATAGATAGATATAGGCTTTAGGATCTACCTTATTGTCCCCAAGGGGAAATTTGTCTTGAACATTAGAAAGGTACTGTACAATGAGAGTACCTTTACCCAACCCAGGTATTCCTAATGATAGGACCTATATGTCATGACAGTTCTGCCATATAACACATATACAGAAACTGCTATTTGCACTCCGTCCATAAGCACACCAGAGTAACACGAGCATTCCGCTTGACCTTACTATGTCTTGTCACTAGCTGGCTCCTGACCCTCCATTCTAATCCACTCTCCTGGGGAACGTTCTGGGAATATTCTCTATCCACAGCGGAGACGTTGTGGATAGAATCGGGGTCCTTGGGTCCCTCACATCTTCCTTTAATTAAGCCATGCTTGCTGCCAAGCCGCCATGGCAGCGCCCTTCACTCGCTGTCCTCCCTCCGTCGGTTACGAGGTGAACGCAGAATGCCAAAGCAATCATGGAGCGAGGCCAGCGCGGCTTGTGGAGGCCGAGGGAATCAGGGAAATTAAATTCCGCCAACGTGCTGTGATATACGTCGCCATTGACCTCCTCCTCCTGCAAATTAATCACCTTATTTTCCTTTCTCTCCTTCCTTTGTGATGTTTTCCCACCGTTTCGGAGGGCACCAATTACCTAGCTTCCAGAGCGGTGCTTGGGAAGGTGCTGGCGGACATGCTGTTAATTACATAGTGTTAACCCTGGGGTTGGCACTCACGCAGGGACCAGAGTGGCTATAGGAGCAGGGGGTAGAGAAATACATTTCACCTCAAATGTTTGCTGCATGGTCGCAAAAGGTAATCTCTTTATTTAGGCTTTGGTGATACAGTTGTAATGTTTTGACCAGCACATGGTTTAAGACCAAATTGATAACTTGACTTGGTTGAACCATGTCAGTCAAACCGTCTGACCGTCGTCAGTATATCACGAAAGCTCGATTAAAGATCACTTTGACGAGCATCAAACAAAACATTGACTACAGAAGTTTACAGACGTCGACTTTCACCTTCTTTCTCTTTCTCTTCTTCTTTCTACAGCTATTGTCCCGCTTCAGCACTATGTTTGGTTGTGGGTAATTACTCCCAGCATGCACCTCTTCAGGATGCTGCCCGAGTGGAGAGGGATGACTTGTGTGACCTTACGGAGGACAGAATTGATTTTTAGACGCTCTGCGGGCCATGAATTTCACATCAGTCCATCTATCTATCCTTCTATCGTTCATCCATCCATCCATCTTTTCACTTCTTTTTCATCACATATTTTCCCTGGGGGACCCAGTGGCTCAAAGGAATGACAGGCAGAGTGCCTGTTCAATGTATGATGTGTTGTGTGTGTGTGTGTTTGGTTTAGTTTTGCTATCCTTGTGGGGACCAGAAGTCCCCAGAAAATTCGGACAACTGGGTACATTTCGCCTGCCCCCCACAAGGAAAAAGGCTTTTTTTAGGCTTAGGCATTATTTCCAGCTGAAATAATACATTTTATAAAAATATTATATAAATGCCCTGAAGCATAAAATATACACAAATAATAGATTATCTGATGAAATTGCTTTAGAAAGGTACACAAGACACGGATGTCCTCTCTCCCCTTCCTGTTTGCACTGGCAATTGAACCGCTTGCAGAAAGAATTAGACAGGATCCAAATGTAACTGGTATCAGTATTGGTAAACGTGAATATAAACTAAACTTATTTGAATATGATCTCGGGATATACAGTTGAAGTCGTACGTTTACATACGCCTTAGCCATTACATTTAAACTCAGTTTTTCACAATTCCTGACATTTAATCCTAGTAAAAATTCCCTGTTTTAGGTCAGTTAGGATTACCACTTTATTTTAAGAATGTGAAATGTCAGAATAATAGTAGAGAGAATGATTTATTTCAGGTTTTAAATCTTTCATTACGTTCCCAGTGGGTCAGAAGTTTACATATACTCAATTAGTATTTTCTAGAATTGCCTTTAAATTGTTGAACTTCAAATGTTTCGGGTAGCCTTCCACAAGCCTCCCCCAATAAGTTGGGTGAATTTCGGCCCATTCCTCCTGACAGAGCTGGTGTAACTGAGTCAGGTTTGTAGGCCTCCTTGCTCGCACACGCTTTTTCAGTTCTGCCCGCACATTTTCTATAGGATTGAGGTCAGGGGTTTGTGATGGCCACTCCAATACCTTGACTTTGTTGTCCTTAAGCCATTTTGCCACAACTTTAGAAGTATGCTTGTGGTCATTGTCCATTTGGAAGACCCATTTGCGACCAAGCTTTAACTTCCTGACTGATGTCTTCAGATGTTGCTTCAATATATCCACATAATTTTCCTCCCTCATGATGCCATCTATTTTGTGAAGTGCACTAGTCCCTCCTTCAGCAAAGCACCCCCACAGCATGATGCTGCCACCCCCGTGCTTTATGGTTGGGATGGTGTTCTTCGGCTTGCAAGCTTCCCCATTCTTCCTCCAATTATAACGATGGTCATTATGGCCAAACAGTTCTATTTTTGTTAAATAAGACCAGAGGACATTTCTCCAAAAAGTACATATGGATATAGATACTTTTGATCCTGTTTCCTCCAGCATCTTCACAATGTCCTTTGCTGTTGTGAAGAGGCACTGAGTTTGAAGGTAGGCCTTGAAGTACATCCACAGGTACACACACCTCCAATTGACTCAAATGTTGTCAATTAGCCTATCAGAAGCTTCTAAAGCCATGACATAATTTTATGTAATTTTCCAAGCTGTTTACAGGCAATGTCAACTTAGTGTATGTAAACTTCTGACCCACTGGAATTGTGATACAGTGAATTATAAGTGAAATAATCTGTCTGTAAACAATTGTTGTAAGAATGACTTGTGTCATGCACAAAGTAGATGTCCTAACCAACTTGGCAAAACAATAGTTTGGTTGAAAAAATAGTTTTAATGACTCCAATCTTCCGACTTCAACTATATGTGTGTGTATTCATGCTCGCCTGTGTGTGTGCGCACACTTGAATGTGTGTGTGTCTTTGAGGCTGCAACAAAGAGGGCAAGCGGTCGAGAGGCGAGGTCACCCACAGCCCAGTAACATACCTCATCCATCAAACCCCCGCTACCTGACTGACATTCTCCCTCTCTCCGCTCTGCTGCCTTCAATCCACCCTCTGTTTTTGTTCCTTGTTTTCTATTTGCATCCTTTCCTCCTTTCCTTCTCTCCCTCTGGCATGTTTCCCAAAGCCTTTTGTGTTGTTTGTCACGCGTGGGAAATATTTATGTGGCAAAAGTTACAGGGGACTTAAGGGGAACTCATCCCTGAGTAAAGCAGTGAAAAAGAAGCAGAAAAACTCAGAGAAAAGTTTCCACTCGGTCCACCCAGGCTCAAAGCGGGAACATGGCTTGATTTATAACTCCTGTCATGTGTGACAGATCAAGCTGCTATCTATGACTGAGGTGGGCATACTGTGCCTGTATGGATGCACTGTGCCTGTATGGATGCACTGTGCTTGTGTGGATGCACTGTGCCTGTGTGGATGCACTGTCCCTGTATGGATGCACTGTGCCTGTATGGATGCACTGTCCCTGTGTGGATGCACTGTGCCTGTATGGATGCACTGTCCCTGTGTGGATGCACTGTGCTTGTGTGGATGCACTGTGCCTGTGTGGATGCACTGTGCCTGTGTGGATGCACTGTGCCTGTATGGATGCACTGTCCCTGTGTGGATGCACTGTGCCTGTATGGATGCACTGTCCCTGTGTGGATGCACTGTCCCTGTGTGGATGCACTGTGCCTGTGTGGATGCACTGTGCTTGTGTGGATGCACTGTCCCTGTGTGCATGAACTGTGCCTGTGCGGATGCACTGTGCCTGTATGGATGCACTGTCCCTGTATGGATGCACTGTGCCTGTGTGGATGCACTGTGCCTGTGTGGATGCACTGTGCCTGTGTGGATGCACTGTGCCTGTGTGGATGCACTGTGCCTGTGTGGATGCACTGTGCCTGTGTGGATGCACTGTGCCTGTGTGGATGCACTGTGCCTGTGTGGATGCACTGTGCCTGTGTGGATGCACTATGGATGCAGAGCATGATTTAGACATGGTGATCCTCTACATACCACACTGAAGGGGGGACCAAATGTAATGTGGGAGACAGATTTTGTCACAACACTGACCTCAGTCCATAGAATGACATTGGACAATCATGAGAAGTTGCTGGCCAGTCCGCCAGTTAGTAAACTAGCGAGCTACTACAGATTCAATTCATTTTTGTGTAATTGGTCCTCAAAGTGAGAGAGACAGAGGGTCACAGCATGCTAGTTCCTGGGAAGAGAAAACGCTATGATAGGGTAACATGTTTTACAATTTAGCAGACGCTCTTATCCAGAGTGACATATAATAGCAATTGGGGTCAAGTGCCTTGCTCAAGGGCACATCGACAGATTTTTCACTTAGTCAGCTTGGGGATTAAAACCAGAGACCTTTAGCCACTAGAATACCTGCCGCCCAATAACATGAGTAGAGACACATCAGTTCTTGTTTAAACAACCCAGGCAATCTGTTATGTGATTAGTCTGTGTGCTGTGGGCTGTAATTGCCTATTTTCCAACTTCTCAGAGTCATCTCAAGGGGACAGAATAAAGATGTCACCCGGTTACACAAGCCAAGGTTGTAGTCTAATATTAAACCTCTGAAAAAGCCTAACAAGGATGTGCAAAAATACATGATAATAAGATAGTATTCACGCTGGGTTTAATTTGAGGGGCCCCTGGTGGCCCCTGAGTCATCGGGGGCCCATATAGAGGTTGCACAAGGGGAGGGAGCATTTCTATTAAGCAGAAGTGGTGTCATCGAGTTGAAGATCTGAAGGAATATGTTAACTGCAAAAGACGACACAGACCACGTTTATCGAAGGTCGGATTTCATACCCTGCCATAATGGCGCCGAAGGAGATGGCTGCCGTTTTACGATCCTGTAACCAATTGTGATATTGTGTATATTTTTTTGTGTTATTTGTAAGTATTTTGTACATAATGTTTCTGCCACAGTGTCTTGGGACCGAAAAGAGCTTCTAGAAATCAGAACAGCGATTATTCACCTTGAACTGGACAAATAATTTCACTTTAATGAGTCTGACGAGAGGGACACTACTCCAGACAACCGAACAGGCCCACATCCCTGTCATTCGCAGGAAAAGGTATCGCGGAGGGCGATCAGGGTGCCTTGTGAGGATCCGCCAACGAGTGGCTAATCTGCCTTTGTCATCGGTACAATTGGCCAACGTACAATCGCTGGATAATAAATTGGATGAACTGAAAGCACGTATATCCTAACAACAGGACATTAAAAACTGTAATATCTTATGTTTCACAGAGTCATGGCTGAACGACGACATCAATAACATACAGCTGGCAAGTTATAACTGTATCGGCAGGATAGAACAGCAGCCTCTGGTAAGACAAGCGGTGGCAGTCTATGTATATTTGTAAGAGACAGCTGGTGCACGATATCTAAGGAAGTCTCGAGGTTTTGCTCGCCTGAGGTAGAGTACCTCATGATAAGCTGTAGACCACACTATCTACCTAGAGAGCTTTCATCTGTATTTTTCGTAGCTGTCTACATACCACCACAGACCGATGCTGGCACTAAGACCGCACTCAATGAGCTGTATACCGCCATAAGCAAACAGGAAAACGCTCATCCAGAGGCGCCGCTCCTAGTGGCTGTGGACACTAATGCATGGAAACTTAAATCCGTTTTACCAAATTTCAACCAACATATTAAATGTGCAACCAGAGGGAAAAAAACTCTAGACCACCTTTACTCCACACACAGAGACGCTTACAAAGCTCCCCCTCGCCCTCCATTTGGCTAATATGACCATAATTCTATCCTCCCGATTCCTGCTTACAAGCAAAAATTCAAGCAGGAAGCACCAGTGACTCAGTCAATAAAAAAGTGGTCAGATGAAGCAGAGGCTAAGCTACAGGACTGTTTGGCTATCACAGACTAGAATACGTTTCGTGGTTCTTCCGATGACATTGAGGAGTACACCACATCAGTCACTTGCTTCATCAATAAGTGCATGGATGACTTCATCCCCACAGTGTGTCACGGTTGTGTGTAGAGACGGACCAAGGCGCAGCGTAATCTGAGTTCCACATCTTTATTTTTGTGAAACTTACAAAAACAAAAAGAAACAAACAATGAACCGTAACATAAGAGGTGCTACATGCACTAACTCAAAACAAGATCCCACAAAACACAGTGGGGAAATGGCTGCCTAAATATGATCCCCAATCAGAGACAACGATAAACAGCTGCCTATGATTGGGAACCATACCAGGCCAACATAGAAATACACATAGACATAAACATAGAAATAAAACACCTAGATAGGAACACCCCCAATAGTGACTAGTGTCAGTGGCGGCTCCGGTGCGGGTCTTTGCCCCCGCCCAGTGTCTCCTCAGGAAACTGAAAAGATTTGGCATGGGTTCTCAGATCCTCAAAAAGTTCTACAGCTGCACCATAGAGAGCATCCTGACTGGTTGCATCACCGCCTAGTATGGCAACTACGCCTCCGACCGCAAGGCACTGCAGATGGTAGTACGTACGGCCTAGATGGCAGGAAGCTTGGCCCCAGTAATGTACTGGGCCGTACGTACTACCATCTGCAGTGCCTTGCGGTCGGAGGCTTAGTAGCCATACCAGGCGGTGATGCAACCAGTCAGGATGCTCTCGATGGTGCAGCTGTAGAACTTTTTGAGGATCTGAGGACACATGCCAAATCTTTTCAGTCTCCTGAGGAGACACTGGGCGGGGGCAAAGACCCGCACCGGAGCCGCCACTGACACTAGTCACTATTGGGGGTGTTCCTATCTAGGTGTTTTATTTCTATGTTTATGTCTATGTTTATATACTACCGGTATATCAATGACTCCAGCCACCCTTGTCATAGACTGTTCTCTCTATTAAAGTGCATAAGTCACTTTAATAACTCTACCTACATGTATATATTACCTCAATAACCTCGACCAACCGGTGCCCATGCACATTGACTCTGTACCGGTACCCCCTGTACATATTCTCGCTATTGTTATTTAACTGCTGCTCTTTAATTATTTGTAACTTTTATTTCTTATTTTTCTTTAGGTATTTTTCTTAAAACTGCATTGTTGGTTAAGGGCTTGTAAGTAAGTGTTTCACTTTAAGGCACATGTGACAAATACAATGTGATTTGATACCACTTTGAGACCCCCTGAGAAATGTGTGTTACTACAACTTTGTCATAAGGTAGAGGACAATAGACTCCTATGACTCCTACACTAAACTATATAATTGAAATAAATAGCAGTAGATTACTCTATGTGGGCACTTTGTGAAATGATGCCTGAAATAGTTCCATGGAGTCAAATATAACTTCCCTTGACGTTTTAAGTGGGAACCTATTCTCCATTGCGCTTTAGACAGTGGAACTGTAGAAGGGCCCGCCTCTCCCAGACAGTCTCTCTCTCTCTCTCTCTCGCTCGCTCTCTCTCTCTCTCTCTGTATTTGGGCAGACTGCCAGTGCCAGCAATCGTTGCGTTCGGGACATAAACGGCAGTTGATGGAGCACTTTGCCTAGCCTAAGTAAATGTGCTCGGGACCATTTGAGTGTGCATTGTTTAGGAATGGATTACAGAGAAGTTGGGGCAGAGTCTGTGTGTCTGCCCCATTACTGGGAGTTCACAGATTTGTCTTCCACCGGAGGGGCATAAATCTGCATTTGGGGACAGCTGCTACTTTAGTAACCACATGATGGTACTCATTGATATCTCTTCGAGAGATGGAGTGGCATAGGTTGCATGCATCAGCAATGAAAAACAAAACAACAGAGAGTTAGAGGATTGAGAAGTTTTGTGGGAGAAGAGCTTGCAGGGTATTTAGTCAACGTTTCCCGGGACACCAGGGCGCGGCATTGATCCAGTTTGTTTGGAGCGATACACACTGTCATTTGACACTCTAGATTCCCCTTCAGTCTATAGATCACCAGTGACATACTCCATTGAATTGCTGGAAACATACTACATCTATCATAGCACACGTTATTGTAGCAATGGCAGGTGTCCCACGTCTCCTACATGTCGTGTGTGTAAAGGGAGCTCCTCCACACACACTCCGTACCTGTCTGTCACAAAACGCCACACCGTTCGCCTACGTCCCGTGATCCTCCTTAACCCTGGTAGCACTCTGCCCCCTCTGCTCCCAGCAGGTCTACCCCAGATGAGCCACTACACCTGTCACTTTACCTGTCACGACCTGTTACAAGCCGTCACATCTAGTCAGGACCAATCCCTTCGTCTCGTCTTGTTGACTTGAAGGTGATCTAGAGGTAACTTGTCTGTTTGAAGTGAGACTCATTGCAATGCCCCATTTCTCAGTATGGTGGGTCTGCAATAATCAAGTGTATTACTGATTCATATTCAGTGTTTAATAGTCATCTGTACAGGGTTGCAGGTGTGATCGCAGGGTACATTGAACATATTAGGCATCATTGTTGTGTTTTTTGTTTGTTTTTTGTTGTTCTGTGGAGTCCCTTTGTAAATATAATGTCGTTTCCAAAGGGTTGTGAGAGAACATGTCACGCTCTGACCTTAGATATCTATGTTTTCTTTATATTTTGGTTAGGTCAGGGTGTGACGAGGGTGGGTATGCTAGTTTTGTATTTTCTAGGGTTTTTGTAGTTCTAGTTTTTTTTTTTTGGTCTAGGTATTTGTATGTCTATGGTGGCCTGATATGGTTCCCAATCAGAGGCAGCTGTTTATCGTTGTCTCTGATTGGGTATCATATTTAGGTAGCCATTTCCCTTTTGTGTTTGTGGGTTCTTGTTCTATGTTTAGTTGCCTGTCTGCACCATTCATATTAGCTTCACGGTTCGTTTTGTTGTTTTGTTAGTTTGTTCAGTGTTCATTCTTTTAATAAATCTAGAATGTACGCATACAACGCTGCGCCTTGGTCCGATTAATACGACGAATGTGACAGAACAACAATTATGCTCTCATGCTGACGTTAAGATGTCTCAATGAAATGCATTGTGCGTATTATTTACATGATGAGCAGCTAGCTGAAGAAATTGATGGAGCTTGGCTGGAGATTGTTGTATGGTTTGGCTTACGTAGTTGAACATGCCTCTGTGTGTGCTCTCTAAGACTCAAGGCCACCAAAGAGAACAGCATCTTCCTTTCTTACTGGCTTGTACTTTTCGAGCTAGTGAATGAAATTACTTTCTGGCTCGACACACACACCCACGCACACACACACATTCTCTCTCCATTCTCCCAGGCTCCACAAAGCGTCTGTTTGGCTGTGTTGACACTAGACCCGTTTTAATTCCAGTCTCCTTCTCTTTTCCCCCCTCCCTCTCTTCCTCCCTGGGGTATTCTCTCTCTCTTTTCTCCTCCTGAGTTAAAGAAAAAAAATACATTCAATCACAGGAGGTTGGTGGCACCTTAATTGGGGAGGACGGGCTCATGGTAATGGCTGGAGTGGATTCAGTGGAATGGCATCAAATACATTAAACAAATGGTTTCCATGTGTTTGACGCCATTCTGTTCACTTCGTTCCAGCCATTATTATGAGCCGTCCTCCCCTCAGCAGCCTCAACTGCATCCAATGCTTTAATTATATATTTGCTTTCTTCTTCTGTCTATTTGCCTGTTCTGTTCTGCAGCACTTTGTGTTATTAAAGTGTCGTTTTGACCCGGGTGCTTGCAGATAGCTCGCCCACAGCGATAATTACTAATGATCTGCATAGCTGCCTCCCGTACGCGGCAGCCGTGAAAATGTTATTACCTTGGCCTTTCTGCTAGGACCTGCGCAAAGCGATGCAGGGAGGCACGGGGCTCTTGTACGGCGAGTGTCTTTACCCAGGCCACGGTGACGACAGAGCTCCCCCCAGGGTGAGAGAGAGAGCGAGAGAGAGAGAACGAGAGAGAGAGAGGCTGTAATATAAAGCATTAAGATCACAGCTCCGAGAGATGAACATGGAAGAGGCATTGTTTAAATTTCATACTTTCTTTTTATCTGGTGTCCAAGTTGAAATAGTCGCCTTGAAGCATGGCTCTGACAAGGTTAGAGATGAGAGCCGGGTCATTATTTTCATTGGTGTGGATGTAGTTTCATGTATTTTTCTATAGCCTTGAGACAGAACTGAGACAGAACTTAGTCAAGGGAAAGCCTTTTGGTGTCTGGGATCAGCAGAAAAGTCATCAGAGCTTAGATAGTCTTTTTTTCTCTCAAAGAAACACAAATACACACTTCCTTATGAACACTCCAGAACACTCTCTCTCAGATAAAATACTGTTTTCCTTTCTTAGGCTCTCTCTCTCTCTCTCTTTCTCTACCTCCCTGTTCTGTAACATCTCAGGCCTGTGTTCCCGGTCCATACACCCTGACAACAGCCTCCACTGAGGTCCGAGGTTAACATCATGTTCAGGGTCAGGAGCTCCCAGAGGTCAAACACTCTGAGCTGGGCCTTAATGAGCTGAGTTTGAGTCCTCTGGACCTCTACACACACTCACACACACTCACAAACACACACACATGCACTGATGCTTGTGCATGCACAAACAGCCACACACCAAGCAAAAAGCAGATGACACACATCTACACACACACACACACACACACACACACACAAAACACACCTCCCGGTCCTGAGCGAGAAAGCCAGGAGAGCAGGGTGTGCCTTGTCTAGCTCTCCCGTCTGTCCTTTCAAACCCGACTTATCTACACATTCCCAGGTTGAACTAATTGGCATTATTAAGCTGGCCAGATACAATAGAAACCACCAAGTGGTCCACAAACAGGTTAGTGTGTGTGGAGGGAATCTTAAACAAGCCACCCGGCAATTTCAATCAGAGCCGTGCATGACTCGCCCCAGGCCCAGGTAGTCCAATTACAAACAGACACGCTCGACAGGCGCGCTCAAACCCCAACCAAATCCCTCTTTATTCAAACTCAGGGGTAGAGACGGCCGGAGGGGAGAGACGTGCTGTGGGTCGATGTGTGAAGGGCAGATCATATTAAGAGGGGAGGCATAGGTACAATCCATTGCTGCTGGATCGATAGGGAGATGGGGGGGGGGGGGGGGGGGGGGCAGTTGTCTTTTGGTTAGAAGGTTTTGGAATGAGCATATTTGTTTATTTTATTGGACTAATCATGTCATTTTCGCTCTCTCTCTCTATCCCCCTATCCCTCCCCCTCTCTCCCCATCTCCCTCAGGGGGGTAAGATCCCAGTGAGGTGGACAGCTCCAGAGGCCATCGCCTACAGGAAGTTCACCTCGGCCAGTGACGTGTGGAGCTACGGCATCGTCATGTGGGAGGTGATGTCATTCGGAGAGAGACCCTACTGGGACATGTCCAACCAGGATGTGAGTATTATTGTCATGTTGAACTTTTGAACGAATATTCAGATCAATCAAATTTCAATCAAATTAATTTAGAAAGCCCTTTTTACAATGAATGAGCATCCAAATAAAAGATGAACCTTCTAGTTTTTAATGTTGTGTCATAGAATACAAACACACACCAATGAGCTCCATATCCCCAACCGGCCAACTGTCTCTCTGAAGCCTGGTCCACCAGGGCTGGCCAACGCAGCAGATGTTCCCTCTCTGGGCCAGCATACAGGCAGCGACTGGTGGGACACACACACAGGGAGGAGGCCTGGCACTGCTCACAGCATGGCCTGCTGTTCTCTTCAGTCAGAACACACACATATATGTGGGTTTCCATTAGTTATTCCGCTTAACAAATAGAAAAGCTGCTAAATAGAATTGGCGCAGGCCATTGCAAAATAATGCTTTTCAGCCTATTCACGGATGGAAAAACATTTGACCTGACATGCTTGCCGGTCTATAGGCAATTTGCATAATTTTGTGGAATTAAATTGCTGCGTGTACAATATATTCTTTATGTAGGCTATGATATTTATCACACACGTACAGCATACAAATACAGAGCCTTGGAGTGGTAAATCTGTCAGACAGCGCAAGAACACGAGGTCAAATTATGACGTCAGTGAGCTTCAGGTCAGAAAGTCAGAGCTCTAGAAAGAGGCCAGTTCCCGAGTTTGAATTACGAGATGGATGACCGTTCAAACTATTTTTCCCAGTCTGAGAGCGTTTTTTCCCAGTTGTATTAGACGACTGAAGTCTGAGATGTCCGAGTTCCCAGTTGTTTTGAACGCGGCATCAAACGGCAGGCAGGCTTCATCAGACCCCACTTTGCAACAAGTTGGAGGCATTATGCATTTTGAAAACATATATTTCATTTTTGGAAACCTGAATGTTTTAATACCTATTACAAGGCATGTCTTACCTTGCTTCAAAGTAGCCTATTAGATCTCCCCTCTTTATACATTAATTTATGGATTTTAATCTCCGTCATGAAAGCGCTCGCGTGCACAGTGTCCTTTTGACACCGGTGTAATCCCGTTAATTGCATTATGGAACGAACTTTCGCGCTTAGCCTACTGCATTGTGCGCGTTGCGGCACTTATAACGTGAAGAAATAATATTTGATCAACATGTTGAGTTTCTGATCTTGCAGGCCTACTGGTTTGTATGAATTTGTATCTATTGTTCCACAACTGTTCCAGAGTCTGTTTGGAACAGGCTATTTCCTTCTCAACAAGCTGACCAATAGAATGGGTAGCCTAAACTTTTCTACTATAGTAGATTGACACAGGCTAGTGATTTTGCTGTTCGTTACTCGTCTTGTTGGCGAAGGAAAAGTAAATGTAAATGTGGACAGTCATTCTAACATCTTCAAAGTGCACATCAGAAATCGGTAAGAAGGACCACACATCGTTGCATCCTTGACTTGCATGTTCTGCTAATATGAATGACCATATTCTAAATGCGATTTCTGTAATTCTGAGCACCGTGGGTGGACGCCCTAATCAGGTTACACACCCAATGCATATGGGTCCGGTACATTTCTCAAATGTCCAGTATATTAAAATGTTACCGATCAAATGTCCGGAAATCACATTTTCCTAACGGAAACCCTGGTGTACATTCATAACACACACACAAACAAACACACACTCTCACGCACATGCAGTATGCACACAAAAGCACACACAGACACGGGCTCACACACAAATAATGCACTGACAAATACACAAGTTTGTGTGCTCACACACACACACACACACACACACACACACACACACACACACACACACACACACACACACACACACACACACACACACACACACACACACACACACACGCATGTACATGCACTCTCTCTCTCACACACACACACACACACACACACTTCCCCATATGCACCATTTATCAAGATTCTGCTGAATTGCACAGGTCACAGTGGTAGCATGGACACCTATAGTGCGTCTTCCCATTTCTGATGATAATTCATTTTCACACCCTAGAATCTCTATCCTATATCAGCTTTTCTTGGCTTTGCCCTGATTCAACCGTTTAATTTGAAAGATTGCGTCTACATACAAGGGTTAACAATCCGTCATATGGTATACCCTATGAACACGCTACGATTTAGAGCGTGAGACAGCGCTCGTCTTTCTATAGTTACTGTACATGCAATCAGCCTATTCCCAAGGCACTTTCCCATAGTGTCAGAGTATACAGTCAGGTCCAAAATGATTGGCACCCTTGACAAAGCAGAGCAAAAAAGACTGTATAAAATAAATAATACAACTACTGAGCTGTATTGTATGGTGATTTTTTCAATTGTATTTTATACTAATACAATTGCTCAGAGAAGGAGATTTTGTTTAACGAGTACATCATATTTTTTCTCTGCAAAAGATAGGGGTCAAAATGATACCTTTCAATACCTCACTGAGCCTTTTTCTAAACTCTTTTAGAAGACTGGAGAACACATTGGGAGGGACTTTAGACCTTAGACCAAAAGTGTGTGAAATGTACATGTGAAACTTCACGTGTCCGAAAACAAGGTCTGTCTCGTGAGAATTTTACATAAAAAAATAAACACGTGTCCAAAAACGTTAATATATTTTTTTAATACAAAGGAGACGCTGAGTGAATTGCTCACTAACCACTTAATAGCGCAAAATGAGATGGAGCAACTAGGGCCCGGTGGCACAGTAATTTAGCAGAGGGGTTTAGGGAAAGGGAAACAAAAGGCCTCTACAAACATCCGCTTTTTCTCACACTTCTCTGCTTTACTACACATTATTGATTTCCAATGATCATAAGTTTAGTGACTACCCTCAGATGTCTTCCCAATGGTCCCGTCTGGCAATGGTCTTCTATTCGATCTCATCTACTTTATCGGCTTGAGCGAGATTAGGCCCACTTCTAATGACCACCTTCCACTCACTACCTTCTACCTTCTCCACAATAGTCCCGTCTAACACGACCCTGACTGACTACCTTGTGACCCTCTGCCCACCCTCTCCGTCCCCAGGTGATCAATGCCATAGAGCAGGACTACCGGCTGCCCCCTCCAATGGACTGCCCCTCGGCTCTGCACCAGCTCATGCTGGACTGCTGGCAGAAGGACCGTAACGCGCGGCCACGCTTCGCTGACATCGTCAACACCCTGGACAAGATGATCCGTAACCCAGCCAGTCTGAAACAAGTGGCAAGCATCCCTGCAGTGTAAGTGTAGCGTACATTAATGTATATGTATGATTACACACACACTTAATCCCCGCCATTTCCCTCGCATTGTGATGCGGTATGTAGAGACCCACACGCAGCCGCGCTCACACACACCGAGGCACTTTGACTTTTCCCCCCCCAACAACTTCAAAGCAGTGGTTGGTGCACACGTAGACACCTTCGCAACCCAGGCACACGCAGACTTCCTTAAACTGAAATAAACATGAGTTTATTACTTTATATTACATCAAAGCATATCCTCCACTTATTCTTGCCGTTAGGAACGATCAGAATTACTAACACACACACACACACACACACGCACACACACAGTTTTTGCACACACAATTCACGTTGGCACACACAAGGAGATTTAATAGATTCAAGTTTGAACCCGATTCACTTCAGAGGAGTGGGTAGTTTCTTTGCAGTGTGAACATATACAAACAACAGACATACACATCTTCACAACCCAGACTTCCTCAAAGTGAAATAAACATGAGTTTATTACTGTATATTACATCAAAGTCAAAACCTCCCCTCACACCACCATCAAAGCTCTGTCTCTGTCTCTGTCTCTGTCTCTGTCTCTTCCTCTCCTCTTCCAGGCCTTCCCAAACCCTGTTGGATCATTCTATCCCAGACTTCAACACCTTCAGTTCAGTGGGAGAGTGGCTGGGAGCCATCAAGATGACCCAGTACAGAGATAACTTCCTCAACTCTGGCTTCACCTCCCTGCAACTGGTGGCACAGATTACATCCGAGTGAGTCACACACATGCACAGACTCATGCAAGCTCTCACACGCATGCAGTCTTGTGTACACACACACATTCACAAGTGTACAGTACATGCACCCACAAACAAACATACACACACACACACACACACACACACACACACACACACGCACACGCACACGCACACGCACACGCACACACACACAGAAACAGACACACTCATGTGAGCAAGCGTGCATGTTCGCACACATCTAATTTAAAATGATCCTGTCCAAATATTGGCTCTAAGAAATCTATCTGGCTTCAAAATGTTGTTTCTAAAATGTAGCGACATGGTTTTAATTGTCAATCAAAGAGAAAAAAAGCTGAGAGGCAGACAAAGTTAATGGAATATGTGTTTGTTGTTTTCTCCTTCACAGCCAGTGGCTAACCGTCCTGAAAGTAATTATTTGGGGCTTTGGTTATATGTGTAAATGTATTACAGACCAAATGAATGCGTGTTTATGTACTTGCTTCTTCAGCGATGCAGACGCAATACTGACGTATTTCCTCGCTCTCCCTCTTTCTATCCCTCTCTTCCCATCTCCCTGCCTCTCTATCTCCAGAGACCTCCTGAGGATAGGTGTCACCCTGGGGGGCCACCAGAAGAAGATCCTCAGTAACGTCGCCTCCATGCGGGTGCAGATGAGCCAGTGCCAGTCGCCCACTGCCGTGGCATGACTGGAGGGGGCGCCATGCCACGGGGCGGGCAGCATTCGGGTTTGCAGGGACTACAGCAGAAAGGACTACACCCCTCACCGAATGACCCCCGACCCGTCGGAACGCGCCAGGGTCGAGACTATCATTCTCATCTAATCCCATCGAACATATAATCAAACATCATTACCCAGGAGGTCAGGGTCCAGACGAAGACTAATTATCAACTTCCACTAATCTGAGTTATTCTGAGTTATGATGTAGAGTTCAATGTGTTCAGAGGCTGTTTTTTTCCCCATCTTAATCTGTGAGGTCTATATAATAGAATATGTTGGTACTGACACAGAGATTGAGTCTTTGGGAATATCAGATGTATGTCTTGACTGGATGATGTTAGACTGGAGAGGAGGAAATGGAAGACATTTTGAAGAGGAAGATCATCGGTGAATCCCAAACCACCCCCCTCCCTTACCAACTCGTCACGTGTTGGTGACGAAAGTCAGAGGTTGACTTCCAGAGAGTGGCCAGGGGATGAATACATCCATCACCTTAGGACATACTCGTGGCAATTGATGTTTTACTTTTAAATAATAAAACAAGCATTAAATTCAACCCACTGGGTAAGAACTGGTTGAATCAACGTTGTTTCCACATCATTTCAACAATAAATATGATGTTGAACCAACGTGGAAAATTGATTGGATTTGCAAATAGTCCTCAATGTGGTCAAACGAGGGAATTTCATATTTTTTCCACCTAACTTTGAACGTAAATCCAAAATCATAGCGACATTTTTTGTTGATTTCACATTGAATTCACGTTAGTTGACAACTCAACCAAATCTACATTTAAAAAATGATGTTGAACTGACGTCTGTGCCCAGTGAGAAATTAACAAATCCCCCTAGGCCATTTCACAAGATGTAAACCTCAGTAACAGTTTCACATTTAATTTGGGAAGTATTTAGTCTGTTACGTGTCTTGAAATCAGACGTAAACAAATGCATGTGGCATATAACTAGGCACGCACTCTCCAAACATATTGAGGTGCGTGTCGGGATAGGACTACACCCCTCACCGAATGACCTCCGACCCGTCGACCCGTAGCACTTCGCTATGAAGCCTGCAGCCTTTCTGGCTTGGCCGAAGTGGCTGTGAGAGGGTTAAATGAACCCTCATGTTCACTCCCTTAGCTTTGGTACACTTGTGCATATGGCGCAGGTGCGCGTGACCACTCAGATGGAAGAGCAATGGGAAGGGAGGGATTTGGGATTCAGCCCATGTCATCAGAAGGCCCCTGGTTTGTCATTTGACCCCGGCCTTCTTCAAAGACTGAAATGAGGATGCATTGGTCTGGCTAGGAGCAGCAGTATGAAATGCGTACAGAAAGAAAGCAATTCAACCTCTATATACATGCTCAATATACACACATACGGAACAATGATACAGAGACATACAGTGGTGAATGGTTGATTTGACATTTTTCTCACCTTATATTTTTTCATTTGAAACTTTTGACATTTTTGAGATCTCCTCAAGGTCGACCAAAGTTGAACTGGCTGGAAAGGAGAGCTTCTCTGACATTTTGTTGGTATTGTGTTTTGCTTTTCCACCATGAAAGCAGGGAATGAAATTCTCTACCATGTTTTCACTTTAACACTACCTGTGGATGTCTGGGCTGATGGCCTTGCCAAAGGACTAGTGAAACGGCCTCACCCAGATTCTGAGAATATATATAAATATGTATATCTCTAACTAAATATGAATATATCTTCTGAATAAATCTTCATATTGAAGGTGACCTGTATGAATATGTATGCACGAAACTCTCTCTGCTTGCCTTTTTGGCAAAGATGACGTTTTTGTGGACTTGATTGTGATGGAGATGGACTCATAATGTAGTTTCTCTACAGCGCCACCTAGCCCTCTGGAGGACAAAACATAAAGACACCATTTTGTTTCTTTCCCCAATGCTGAGGGGTCACATGGACAATCCTGAATGAATTTTGACCTGGAAGTAAATGTACAAAGGACCATGTACAAATGACTCTTTCTGTAGATGTGTATAAAACAACTATAGGGATAAAAAAAAGTAACAAAATGTTCCTTCTCTGAAGAGCCCATGTTAAATGTAAGTGTATTCATGCCATATCTTGCTGGTGAGCACTTACTTGTACAGACTGTATTTTTCTTTATTGCCTCTTGTTTGTTGTTTGTTGGAGTGATTGGAACCATCAAGAATGGGAAGGAGAGTGGATAGTGTCTCGTCTGCTGGCCAAGGTCTACGGTATGTACTGCATCTGCTATTGATCCTGATAGTAACTGTATTGGCGAGGAAAATCATGCTGTACATCTTCATGTGTTTTTTTGGTAAACAGTTACAGTAATGAAAGAAATTATCTGAAAGAGGGAGTTGCTGGGGACAAGTTTATGATTTCAGGTCTCAGAGTGGTTTGCCATTAAAAACAGGGCCTTCATTTTCTAGGCATTCTGGTTGTAGAGAGAGGCAGCCATATCGTATAAACAGCCCATGAACTAATCAATACATCTCACATCTCCCCACACTGTGTGTGTGTGTGTGTGTGTGTGTGTGTGTGTGTGTGTGTGTGTGTGTGTGTGTGTGTGTGTGTGTGTGTGTGTGTGTGTACTCCGCACAAGAAATTTGTTCCTCTTGCATTTCAATCCCCACACACATGTTACCTTAAAGAAAGTTGTTCCTCTTGCATTTCAATCCCCACACACCTGTTACCTTAAAGAAAGTTGTTCCTCTTGCATTTCAATCCCCACACACCTGTTACCTTAAAGAAAGTTGTTCCTCTTGCATTTCAATCCCCACACACCTGTTACCGTAAAGAAAGTTGTTCCTCTTGCATTTCAATCCCCACACACCTGTTACCTAAAGAGAGGAGTTCCTCTTGGACTTCAATCCCCACACACGTTACCTGAAGTGGCTAGTTTTACAGATATTACTAGTATACTAAAAGCTATGTCAATTGTAAGTATTGCTCAGTGACTGCTCTACCTACTTTGGCCAATATTCATTTATATGTGTCACGTTGGTATAGGGATCGGGAGACAGGCGCAGGAATTCGTAATAGGGGTTTTTACTACCCAAATTACAGCGTGCCGTGTAAATGCAAGGGGATGAAGACCAAAGAAACATTTACAAAACACAGGGTTGAAACCCAAACAAAAGAGTGAGGAGTACCTCGAGTAAATACACCGGGGCGAGACCCCTAATCATCTGCGCAATACAAGCGGCACGAAAGCCAAAACAACACCCACACAGGTACTCACACGATTAACGGACAATGGAACAATAATCGACTGCCCAATGGAAACCAATGGGCACATTTATACAATTACAATCAGGGAAATGGGGACTAGGTGTGCGTGATGAGACAGTTCTGGAGGGATCCGTGACAATATGTCCATAACGGGGTGAATCTTAATTTCCACTTAAGTCAAATTTTCACTTAGTCGTACACTGACATCAATGGATGACTCAGTGAAAATTTGCCTCAATTGGAAGTTAGTATTTGCCCCAATGTTTATAAGTGGAACACACTCTATTGCAATTGGTGGAAGACAGAAGAGGCTGTGGGAGGAGCTTTAGGAGGACGGGGTCATTGTAATGGCTGGAATGGAACAGAGTAAAACACGTGGTTTCCATATGTTTGATACCTTTCCATTCCAGTCATATAATGAGCCCGTCCTCCTATAACTCCCCCCACTAGCCTCCTCTGGCAGAAGAGGTTTAGTCTTGAGATGGGGGCTACTGAGGACATGGATACTATTTGAGTTAGAGCGAGAGTATTCTTCTGAAGTATGTCTGAAGATGGAGTAAATGGTGGTCCAGGAGGAGAAGCTGACGTGATGAGTCTGAGGGCTTTGGTACACAGGGTTGATTGTACTACTAGCCCAGCTCTTGTGTATGCTAGAAGCCTGTGATTGCAGTGTGATTGGTGTGGTGTAGTCTTAGAGATAGATGGCTGTCTGGTCTTGCACCAATCACACTGAATCTCAACTATGTCTTACAGCAAGGTGAAGGAACCTGGTTGAAGATGGTGCAACTGCTCTGATAACTGTGACGAAACCAACGGGAATTGGGTTATTCCCAATCAGATCAAAACATACAATTATGAATAAGTGTAGTCACCAACCCACTGAAATGTCCACTTTACTAAAGTAGGCAATCAATGTGAAGGTAACAACCCATGTTACACTGTAGATATAGCAAAATCCTCGTTAGCTGTGAATTGGCCATATTAATTAAGCCTTCCAGTGACAGCAGAGGGAAAATCAAGTATGCCTATGTTTGATCACCTACAGAGACACTAGGCCTATGGCAAGTGTCTAATATTGGAACACGAGACACCTTAACCAGATTTTGTCTGGTTGTAATCTCTCATTGCATCGATTTTCTTGTAACTACATCCTCAGGTGTCAGGTCATGACAAACTGCTGTTTCCCCAAACACAGATATCATAGACTGCTGTTCTACTAACCACTCTGTGGAATTGGCTAGCCTGCTGCACTCCTGTGCCAAGCAATGGGTCATTACTTTAGGAGGGGTGTGGCTCTATGACTAAGACTGAGGTACCCACCTTGGCATCTGAAATTAGAAATCAATCGCAGCCCATTAGCAGATTATGCGTCATGTGGCCGTGGCTAACGGCCACGGCCTTTTCCCTTCTGTCTCACATCCATCCACCCACCCCTCACCCCTTCCTTTTCCCTTCTGTCTCACATCCATCCACCCACCCCTCACCCCTTCCTTTTCCCTTCTGTCTCACATCCATCCACCCACCCCTCACCCCTTCCTTTTCCCTTCTGTCTCACATCCATCCACCCACCCCTCACCCCTTCCTTTTCCCTTCTGTCTCACATCCATCCACCCACCCCTCACCCCTTCCTTTTCCCTTCTGTCTCACATCCATCCACCCACCCCTCACCCCTTCATTTTCCCTTCTGTCTCACATCCATCCACCCACCCCTCACCCCTTCCTTTTCCCTTCTGTCTCACATCCATCCACCCACCCCTCACCCCTTCATTTTCCCTTCTGTCTCACATCCATCCACCCACCCCTCACCCCTTCCTTTCCCTTCTGTCCCACATCCCTCACTCCTTCCTTTTCCCTTCTGTCTCACATCCATCCACCCACCCATCACCCCTTCCTTTTCCCTTCGGTCTCACATCACTCACCCCTTCCTTTTCCCTTCTGTCTCACATCCATCCACCCACCCCTCGCCCCTTCCTTTTCCCTTCTGTCTCACATCCATCCACCCACCCCTCACCCCTTCCTTTTCCCTTCTGTCTCATATCCATCCACCCACCCCTCACCCCTTCCTTTTCCCTTCGGTCTCACATCCATCCACCCACCCCTCACCCCTTCCTTTTCCCTTCTGTCTCACATCCATCCACCCACCCCTCACCCCTTCATTTTCCCTTCTGTCTCACATCCCTCACCCCTTCTTTTTCCCCTCTGTCTCACATCCCTCACCCCTTCTTTTTCCCTTCTGTCTCACATCCCTCACCCCTTCTTTTTCCCTTCTGTCTCACATCCCTCACCCCTTCTTTTTCCCTTCTGTCTCACATCCCTCACCCCTTCTTTTCCCTTCTGTCTCACATCCCTCACCCCTTCCTTTTCCCTTCTGTCTCACATCCCTCACCCCTTCCTTTTCCCTTCTGTCTCACATCCCTCACCCCTTCTTTTTCCCTTCTGTCTCACATCCCTCACCCCTTCTTTTCCCTTCTGTCTCACATCCCTCATCCCTTCTTTTCCCTTCTGTCTCACATCCCTCACCCCTTCTTTTTCCCTTCTGTCTCACATCCCTCACCCCTTCTTTTTCCCTTCTGTCTCACATCCCTCACCCCTTCTTTTCCCTTCTGTCTCACATCCCTCATCCCTTCTTTTCCCTTCTGTCTCACATCCCTCACCCCTTCTTTTTCCCTTCTGTCTCACATCCCTCACCCCTTCTTTTTCCCTTCTGTCTCACATCCCTCACCCCTTCCTTTTCCCTTCTGTCTCACATCCCTCACCCCTTCTTTTTCCCTTCTGTCTCACATCCCTCACCCCTTCTTTTCCCTTCTGTCTCACATCCCTCACCCCTTCCTTTTCCCTTCTGTCTCACATCCCTCACCCCTTCCTTTTCCCTTCTGTCTCACATCCCTCACCCCTTCTTTTTCCCTTCTGTCTCACATCCCTCACCCCTTCTTTTCCCTTCTGTCTCACATCCCTCATCCCTTCTTTTCCCTTCTGTCTCACATCCCTCACCCCTTCTTTTTCCCTTCTGTCTCACATCCCTCACCCCTTCTTTTTCCCTTCTGTCTCACATCCCTCACCCCTTCCTTTTCCCTTCTGTCTCACATCCCTCACCCCTTCTTTTCCCTTCTGTCTCACATCCCTCACCCCTTCTTTTTCCCTTCTGTCTCACATCCCTCACCCCTTCTTTTTCCCTTCTGTCTCACATCCCTCACCCCTTCCTTTTCCCTTCTGTCTCACATCCCTCACCCCTTCTTTTCCCTTCTGTCTCACATCCCTCACCCCTTCCTTTTCCCTTCTGTCTCACATCCCTCACCCCTTCTTTTCCCTTCTGTCTCACATCCCTCACCCCTTCTTTTCCCTTCTGTCTCACATCCCTCACCCCTTCTTTTTCCCTTCTGTCTCACATCCCTCACCCCTTCCTTTTCCCTTCTGTCTCACATCCCTCACCCCTTCTTTTTCCCTTCTGTCTCACATCCCTCACCCCTTCTTTTTCCCTTCTGTCTCACATCCCTCACCCCTTCTTTTTCCCTTCTCACATCCCTCACCCCTTCCTTTTCCCTTCTGTCTCACATCCATCCACCCATCCCTCACCCCTTCTTTTTCCCTTCTCACATCCCTCACCCCTTCCTTTTCCCTTCTGTCTCACATCCATCCACCCATCCCTCACCCCATCCCTCACCCCTTCCTTTTCCCTTCTGTCTCACATCCATCCACCCATCCCTCGCTCCTTCTCATGGCCAGGCTCCAGCTCATTTATCCTGAGTGTAAAAAACCTGTCTCAGGTCCAGGTCTGGATGTGGGTCTGGGCCTCGCTGGGCCTGCCCAGCTGGCTGTGGCTGAGAAATGGCTGCATCCCGGGCTCTCTGCTCCAGTGCACCCAGGCAGGCACGGGACCAGGCCACCTGCTGGGGCCTCAGGGCTTCAGTCTAACAGAGGTCTGATCAGCCGCGGGGAGCGAGACAGATGAGGCTGGGGCCAGCATGCACACACACACAGGCATACACACACACCAAGGAGTCCGCTGTCACAGCTACTGCACGGCAGTCTATCTCTTAATGAAGAGAGAGTGGGCCGAGACCTGATAGTGGGTGTCTATTGGGAACATGAGCAGGGATGAGAGAAGAGGGAGTGGGGAGGGTTTGACGGACTATGAAACAGTAGGTCTATACATCAAGTAAGGTATATTGGTGTAGGTTCTAATTGTTGTAGTTCAGTTACAGCCTACGACCACCTGAGCTGTTTCAATAAACCCTATATGACAACCTATATATTAAGCTCTTTAGGTTGAAACCTAGCTTTTCAAATCCCTTTCAACATCATTCACACAAGCCCGGAGTACCCTGTGCATACCTATTCATTCTTCTGATTAATGATGTCTGTTTATTCAATGGAGGGATCTAATTTCAATCCATTACGCTTCCATTCCGACACGTCTCAAGTATTTGCCATTCAACATGCCTGTCTATGAATGAGATGACAGAGCAGTCTGTAATTCCCATTTTTCTCGTTTTCCATTTGCTAATGTTGGATTTATTAACATTCTGACTCTAATAGCATTCCACTTCAGAATCGTGACATGAAAAAGCAATTAGCACTCTTTCCATAATAGCCATTTCAGAATTTGCTGTCATTGTCCCATTCTCTCCTCCTAAAAAAACATATATTTTAAATTGTGTATTACTTTGATATTCATTTTTTACAATGCCATCTGTTTTGATATGCTACAACTTTGTCTGAAAAGTGAGCCTGGGTGTGTCCATTCATCTGATGATTGCTGCTGAATAAATGTGTAGTTAAATCTATGTCTCAGAAAGGGTCATTTTAGTTGAAGATAATTCCTCTATTTGTATGTGTTCTTCTATTTCAGATAATGGACACACATAAACACACACACACACACAGCAGACCCAGCATTGCTCAGGACAGCCAATAAGGATGAAGACAGCACGACAGGGATGATAACCTCACGTTGTGGTACACACAGGACGTAGGAACCGAATACGTGTTTTCTTGCCTTTGTTTCCCTTTCTGTATAGCTACCACTTGTATATTGTGACGAGTATGTGTCCGAGTTTGTAAGCAGTAACTTTCTGACAACTATTGTACTAAAAATGCACTCAATAAACGCCTTGGAAAAAGAGTAAATCACAGGTGGTCCCAGACTCTGTGAACGATTATGATTATTCTTGTTTTTTTCCACTTCTATGAGAACAGAGCAAAGCAGTTCAAAGTTATTATTCAATAACGCAACAGAGAAGTCTGAGAGGCTGAAGTACAATGCTTTTGTGAATAATGCTTTTCAATTATAATGGGGGGGGGGGGGGGTGGAAGAAGCAGTTCTTGTCACTCACACACACACTCCTGTCACCATGGCACCGCTGTAAAAAGCCACCAAGTCGCTAATAAACGAGACGTCACTCTAAATTAACAGAAACGTCCTGAGAAATCAACACTGAGCGTTGCCAAGAAAAATTACAATATTTAGACAAACTAGCGGAAAATAGCCTCTCCCGCTCTCCCTACTCACGCCCACACTGTAGTGTGTGTTGGCAGAGATTGGATCCTGTAGGGCTCCAACACACATCAATGTGTTGTTCTACTGTAATAATATGGTTAATTAAGTGTTTTATTGGTTGGTAATTGATTGATAATATCCTGTTAGATATTAGTAGAGATTATTTTGCCAAGAAAGGAAGAACAAATGAGAAAGGGTGTGTAAAAGCGACCTGTTACATGATGAGGCATTGAAGAGATCATTTAATTCCAAAATGTACTGACAATAGCTTTTGTTCTGTACAACTTAAAGGGATAGTTCCCCCAAATTCCAAAATTACATAATGGTTTTCTTACCCTGTAAGCACAAATCCCATTCAAGGGGAATTTTAGCATTTATTTTATACGGGTTGAAAATGGCAGATTTGTGCACTGATAAATGCCTAAATTGGAACGCAGTGGCTGTACAGTAATACTGTATGCTATGTATGACGTCAGAGCTCAGGCTCTGCGCTTCACAGCCCTGTATGGGTTTTGACTGACAGCCGTTCTGAACTTAAGTACCTCGCACGACAAGAAGGTGCCCCCATCCCTCCCGCTAATTGGGTAACTTTTGCAGATTTTGGGTTGTCTGAGTGAGGAAAATGCTGTAAATTAAGAGGACTCTATGTATTTTGACAGATGACACATTGAGGATTATAATAAATACTGCTTGATGTCATACAGCAAGCCAAACACTCCACATGTGCATTTCACATTTCCATATCATAAAACTCATGTCATGTACAGTATTAATGTTTATGATCACTATGTTTGATGTACAG
The DNA here is from genome assembly GCF_029448725.1 of Salvelinus fontinalis. Lineage (NCBI taxonomy): Eukaryota > Metazoa > Chordata > Actinopteri > Salmoniformes > Salmonidae > Salvelinus > Salvelinus fontinalis. Next base: position 33,487,239 of record NC_074681.1, on the reverse strand, counting down.
TTACAAGATGACATGGCGTCAAACCCTGGGTTGTTCTGAACAGAATGAGCCTGTTTGTCTGTTGTGAAGAGAATTCACTGCGGAATGCACTCATGACTCCTTTCTATGCACACCAAAATGATGATCTGTTTCCCGGAATTGCATTGAGAAAGCCAAACTGTAATATTGTATTTTTATAACTTAGCTAGTCATGTTGGCAATAGAACAAGCTTTCAAATTATGCCCACCTGACCCAGATGGCGATTTATAATGGACCGTTTTTAAATTGCATAAACAACAACAGTAATTGCGTGATGGCGGGATGCAGGGCTGTGTACCAAACAAAACTACATGTGTGCTTGCTCTAGTCTCTCAACGGCACAGCTAAAAGAGCTCCAAAAAGTACCTTAGTGTTGAAGACTCTTTTTTGAGTCATAAAAGTACATTGAAAGAGATGTGTGTCCCATTGGAGACACCAGTTAGTCCTCTCACTCAAACCCTTATGTTACACCTACCCAACATGTTCCAGGAATATTCTTATTATGTTACTGAATGTATCCACAGTATTTTCAGATTTCATTATCAACAAATGTGTTGAGAAGTACAGTAAACGTAAAATGCACATGAAATAAACAGTGTAATGTTTGGATTCAGTCTTGTGTCAGGTGATCTGTTGTGTTCTCAACTTTGGTCTAATCATTTTCCCAAAATCTCCAAACTGTTACCTTTCAATTGCTACCATGGTCATGCATATGATTTTAAAATTGTATTCTGTAAAAAACATTTTAAATTAGGCCTATGCATAGGCCAATAGGCCAATTCCCACCAGTGTAAAGGGTTAAATAGGATTGTGCCGGCTAACACAATATCAAAGCCACTTGCTACTTTGGACCTAAAATATCGCAACAGTGAACCTGAAGGGATTCAATCCGATCATGTTTTAAAGGCAATGTTCACGCATTCGCGGAGACCAAATTCACAGTAAAGGCTGCATTTGTCAGCTCAATCGGAAATTACCTTTAAATGGCGCAGGAGTCAGGGTGTGTAGGGTATGTAGGCCTCCTGGCTCGCACACGCTTTTTCAGTTCTGCCCACAAATTTTCTATGGGATTGAGGTCAGGTGTGTGATGACCACTCCAATACCTTGACTTTGTTGTCCTGCTACAACTTTGGAAGTATGCTTGGGGTCAATGTCCATTTGGAAGACCCATTTGCGACCAAGCTTTAACCTCCTGATGGATGTCTTGAGATGTTGCTTCAATATATCCACATCATTTTCCTGCCTCATGATGCCATCTATTTTGTGAAGTGCACCAGTCCCTCCTGCAGCAAAGCACCCCCACACCATGATGGTGCCACCCCCGTGCTTCCACGGTTGGGATGGTGTTCTTCGGCTTGCAAGCCTCCCCCTTTTTCTTCCAAACATAACAATGGCCAAACAGTTCTATTTTTGTTTCATCAGACCAGAGGACATTTCTCCAAAAAGTACGATCTTTGTCCCCATGTGTAGCTGCAAACCGTAGTCTGACTTTTTTATGGCGGTTTTGGAGCAGTGGCTTCTTCCTTGCTGAGTGGCCTTTCAGGTTATGTCAGTATAGGACTGTGGATATAGATACTTTTGTACCGGTTTCCTCCAGCATCTTCACAAGGTCCTTTGTTGTTCTGCGATTGATTTGCTCTCTCGCATCAAAGTACGTTCATCTCTAAGAGACAGAACGCGTCTCATTCCTGAGCGGTATGACGGCTGCGTGGTCCCATGGCGTTTATACTTGCGTACTATTGTTTGTACAGATGAACGTGGTACCTTCAGGCATTTGGAAATTGCTACCAGACTTGTGGAGCTCTACAATTTTTCTTTCTGAGGTCTTGGCTGATTTCTTTTGATTTTTTCATGATGTCAATCAAAGAGGCACTGAGTTTGAAGGCAGGCCTTGAAATACATCCACAGGTACACCTCTAATTGACTCAAATGATGACAATTAGCCCATCAGAAGCTTCTAAAATCATAACATAATTTTCTGGAATTTTCCAAGCTGTTTAAACGCACAGTCAACTTCGTGTGTGTAAACTTCTGACCTACTGGAATTGTGATACAGTGAAATTTAAGTGAAATAATCTGTCTGTAAACAATTGTTGGAAAAATGACTTGTGTCATGCACAAAGTAGATGTCCTAACCGACTTGCCAAAACTATAATTTGTTAAAATGAAGACATTTGTGGAGTGGTTGAAAAACAAGTTTTAATGACTCCAACTTAAATGTATGTGAACTTCCGACTTCAACTGTATGTATCCATTGCTCTACCGACTCCAGGAGAATATTTTTTCAAATATAAAATTTGATCTGGAATGGCTAACATAACGAACATGAGTTTGGAGGGTTAAAACTATTAAATCTGAAGGCATTAAAAGTCTCACTTAAAGCCTCCATTATACCAAAATTATTTTAAAAACCAAACTGGTTTTCCAGCAGGCTACTAAGAGAGGCACATCCAATGTTCAATAAGGGTCTCTTCTCCGTCATGCAGATTAAAACCAAACGTTTCCGGTGGATTGGCAATTCCATTGGTTGGCTTTCTAAATGAAGCTATACAGATCTAGTTACAATTCCAATTTCATCTTCCAGAAGAGGCTGGACAAATAATATAGCTAAACTCCAATGTACTGATAGAGGAGTCTAATTTTCTTTCTTTTTTTAATTCAAGAAAGGTATCATGTTTATGAATGCCATCGGTCAAATTTTGTCACACAAGCAATTAACAAATGTGTATGGAGATATATATATATATATATATATGCATATATACACAGTGGGCTCCAAAATTACTGGCACCCCTGACTGGCAATGCACAAACAATACTTAAAAAAATATATAAACATTTTAATTATAGAGATAAACTCAAAATACCAACATGTGAGAAATACTGTACTTTATTCATGTTTCAATGGAACCCAACAAAATAATTTATAGATTTAATTAAAAATCAATGTCTTCCAAATCAAGGTTTCACAATTAATGGCACCCTTAAATATTATTGTAAATAACATCTACCAAAATTAAACCAGGAATTCAATTCCACTTATTTAAGTGTATTTAAGTGTTAAGCAACTATATTGAGCCATTACATCACTTCCTTTTTCGCTATGGTATAAAAATGAGGTAACACATGCAATATCCCTTTGTCATCCAACACCATGAAGAACTGGCAGTTCAGAAGGGACAGATGGTCGTAGACCTTCATAAATCTGGTAATGGCTACAAGAAGATCCACAAACGATTGAATATACCACTGAGCACTGTCAGGGAAATTATAAAAAAAATGCAAAAGATATGGAACAGTTGAAAATCTCTCGGGTAGAGGACGCAAATGCCTTTTGCCCCCCAGGATAGGGAGGAGGATGGTGAGAGAAGCAACAAAATCCCCAAGAATCACTGTGAAAGAATTGCAGGCCATAGTGGCGTCTTGGGGTCACCAGGTTTAAAAAAGCACCATCAGACGCCACCTCCACAACCACAGGCTCTTTGGAAGGGTTGCCATAAGAAAGCCCCTAATGACCCAAAGACACAGACGCAAGCTGTGTCTGAGTTTGCCAAATGTCATTTAAATTATGATTGGAAGAAGGTGCTCTGGTCAGATGAGACCAAAATTGAGATACAGCATCGGCATGTTTGGCGTCGAAACAGAGATGATACAAGGAGAGGCACCTCATACCCACGGTGAGATATGGATGTGGGTCAGTGATGTTTTGGGGCTGTTTTAATTCCAGAGGTCCAGGGGCACTGGTGAAGATTGATGGCATAATGAATTCCACCAAGTACCAGGCAATTTTAGCTGACAATCTGGTTGCCTCTGCCAGAAGGCTGGAACTTGGCCGTATGTGTACTTTCCAACAAGACAATGACCCAAAACATACCTTAAGATCCACACAGAAATGGTTCTG
>NC_074681.1:32391131-32423277 GCF_029448725.1 Salvelinus fontinalis | reverse complement strand
GTCACTTAGAAACGTCCTTGTTTTTGAAAGAATTTTTGGTCCATTGAAATAACATGAAATCGATCAGAAATACAGTGTAGACATTGTAAATGTTGTAAATGACTACTGAAGCTGAAAACAGCTGATTTTTAATGGAATGTCTACATAGGTGTACAGAGGCCCATTATCAGCAACCATCACTCCTCTGTTCCAATGGCACGTTGTGTTAGCTAATCCTAGTTTATCATTTTAAAAGGCTAATTGATCATTAGAAAACCCTTTTGCAATTATTTTAGCATAACTCAATGTCCTTGGAATTGAATTAAATTGAGAAACTGAGCGAGAGAGAGAGAGAGAGAACTTCTTATTTCAATTCAGTTGAAATTTAAGGAGCTTTATTGGCATGGGAAACATATGTTTACATTGCCTAAGCAAGTGAAATAGATAATAAACAAAAGTGGAAAAAAAACTATAAATATGTACAATAAACTTTACACTCACAAAAGTTTAAAAGGAATATAGCCATTTCAAATGTCATATTATGTCTCTCTACCGTGTTGTAATGATGTGCAAATAGTCTCCACCACTTCCTCTTAGTCCTCCTCTTCCACTTCCTCCTACGGGAGTATTCTGTGTCAAACCCTTTTATCCTTCCCCTGAGGGGCATTTTGTATTCATAGGGGAGAATGAGGACACAAACACACACTCCAACAAGATTTCACGGATAAAATGTCAAATTTCGAAGGTTACGTTTAGGCGTTCATTCTGAAGGGTTACGTTAAGGGTTAAGGTTTGGGAGAATCACAACAAATAACAAGTGCCTCTCACTGGAATTGAACCCGAGACCCTCTGAGCCGGCGCCTGTGATCCATCCTTCCTCCCTGGGCACAACGCGCTAGCAAGCAGCAAGACTACTTGATGGTAATAGTGCTCACCGTTGCCATCTTCATGGGGACCTAGACAAATGTCGAATATCGCTTTGGACCTCCAGTGACCTGGCTGCACGCACGCACACACACACACACACACACACACACACACACACACACACACACACACACACACACACACACACACACACACACACACACACACACACACACACACACACACACACACACACACACACAACCACACAACCACACAACCACACACACACACAGAGCTTGTGTACTTGAGCGTTGTTAAAAAATTGCACAACGACAAGGAACAGAAGCAGACACACACACGTGTTATTGAGTCTCTGACCTCAGCCTTAAACCTGGTGGCTAATGCTAAACAAGTATTATATGCTAATGCTAAACAAGTATTATATGCTAATGCTAAACAAGTATTATATGCTATATGCTAAACAAGTATTCAAGAAGAAAAGGTTAAAGCAAAACAATACCTTGCCTCTCTTGTAGTCTCCCTGAGGAAAGGATGGCTTTGTCAAAGGAATCAAATACTGTTTCTAAAATGATATGCTAATAAAATACACACACACACACGTATGCAAGAGAAACATCAAAAGCTTTTGTTGGAGAAGGATTTTTGTTTATCAGTAATATGCCTGTTTTGAGAGAGTAGCCATAACAGGCGTCTGTCTGTCTGTCTGTCTGTCTGTCTGTCTGTCTGTCTGTCTGTCTGACTGACTCACGCTTGCAACACAACACACAAAAGCAAACAACCGCAGACACAGGCTTGTAGGCTTGTAAATCCTTAGATTGTAATTACTGTTCTTTTAAACCAATGTGAAGAATAAAATCTGTCCTCTGAAAATGTGTCTTGTCCTCAAGAGACGGAGAGACAGAGAGAGAGAAACAGAGAGACAGAGAGATAGAGACATAGAGACAGAGAGAGAGAGAGAGAGAGAGACATGGAGAGAGAGAGAGAGACATGGAGAGAGAGAGAGAGAGAGAGAGAGAGAGAGAGAGACAGAGAGAGAGAGAGAGCTAGAGAGAAAGGGAGGGATGTAGAAGGAGAGAAGGGAGGGATGTAGAAAGGAGAGAAGGGAGGGATGTAGAAAGGAGAGAAGGGAGGGATGTAGAAAGGAGAGAAGGGAGGGATGTAGAAAGGAGAGAAGGGAGGGATGTAGAAAGGAGAGAAGGGAGGGATGTAGAAAGGAGAGAAGGGAGGGATGTAGAAAGGAGAGAAGGGAGGGATGTAGAAAGGAGAGAAGGGAGGGATGTAGAAAGGAAAGGAGAGAAGGGAGGGATGTAGAAAGGAGAGAAGGGAGGGATGTAGAAAGGAGAGAAGGGAGGGATGTAGAAAGGGGAGAAGGGAGGGATGTAGAAAGGAGAGAAGGGAGGGATGTAGAAAGGAGAGAAGGGAGGGATGTAGAAAGGAGAGAAGGGAGGGATGTAGAAAGGAGAGAAGGGAGGGATGTAGAAAGGAAAGGAGAGAAGGGAGGGATGTAGAAAGGAGAGAAGGGAGGGATGTAGAAAGGAGAGAAGGGAGGGATGTAGAAAGGGGAGAAGGGAGGGATGTAGAAAGGAGAGAAGGGAGGGGTGTAGAAAGGAGAGAAGGGAGGGATGTAGAAAGGAGAGAAGGGAGGGATGTAGAAAGGAGAGAAGGGAGGGATGTAGAAAGGAGAGAAGGGAGGGATGTAGAAAGGAGAGAAGGGAGGGATGTAGAAAGGAGAGAAGGGAGGGATGTAGAAAGGAGAGAAGGGAGGGATGTAGAAAGGGGAGAAGGGAGGGATGTAGAAAGGAGAGAAGGGAGGGATGTAGAAAGGAGAGAAGGGAGGGATGTAGAAAGGAGAGAAGGGAGGGATGTAGAAAGGAGAGAAGGGAGGGATGTAGAAAGGGGAGAAGGGAGGGATGTAGAAAGGAGAGAAGGGAGGGATGTAGAAAGGAGAGAAGGGAGGGATGTAGAAAGGTAGAGAAGGGAGGGATGTAGAAAGGAAAGGAGTGAAGGGAGGGATGTAGAAAGGTAGAGACTACATTAAATAGGACCTGACCAGTGTCTGTGTTCTTTTGTCCATCTTAATCTTTTATTTTTATTGGCCAGTCTGAGATATGGCTTTTTCTTTGCAACTCTGCCTAGAAGGCCAGCATCCCGGAGTCGCCTCTTCACTGTTGACGTTGAGACTGGTGTTTTGTGGGTACTATTTAATGAAGCTGCCAGTTGAGGACTTGTGAGGTGTCTGTTCCTCAAACTAGACACTAATGTACTTGTCCTCTTGCTCAGTTGTGCACCGGGGCCTCCCACTCCTCTTTCCATTCTGTTAGAGGTTGTGCTGTTCTGTGGAGTAGTACACAGCGTTGTACGAGATCTGCAGTTTCTTGGCATTTTCTCACATGGAATTGCCTCCATTTCTCAGAACAAGAACAGACTGACGAGTTTCAGATGACAGTTATTGTTTCTGGACATTTTGAGCCTGTAATCGAACCCACAAATGCTGATGCTCCAAATACTCAACTAGTCTAAGTTTTATTGCTTCTTTAATCAGAACAAGTTTTCAGCTGTGCTAAAATATTTTCAAAAGGGTTTTCTAATGATCAATTGGCCTTGATCAATTAGTTTTCTAATGATCAACTAGCCTTTAAAAATGATAAACTTGGATTAGCTAACACAACGTGCCATTGGAGCACAGGAGTGATGGTTGCTGATAATGGGCCTCTGTACGCCTATGAAAATCTGCCGTTTCCAGTTACAATAGTCATTTACAACATTAACAATGTCTACACTGTATTTCTGATCAATTTGAAGTTATTTTAATACCTTTCTTTCAAAAAAAAGGACATTTCTAAGTGACCCCAAACTTTTGAATGGCAGCATACATCTGCATGTGTTTTGTGTGTGTGTCTGTGGGTGAGTGTGTGTGTGTGTGTGTGTGTGGGTGTGTGTATGTGTGTGTATGTGTGTGTGTGTGTGTATGTGTGTGTATGTGTGTGTATGTGTGTGTGTGTGTGTGTGTGTGTGTGTGTGTGTGTGTGTGTGTGTGTGTGTGTGTGTGTGTGTGTGTGTGTGTGTGTGTGTGTGTGTGTGTGTGTGTGTGTGTGTGTGTAACCCCAACAGAGTTGAGTGAAGATGGATTGTGGAGCACTTAAAAACCTGTGAAAAGCCAAATGTCTTCAGGCAACATTGAGACATATCACATGAATAAACCAATGGCAAAGTGACAGTAGTGTGTGTGTGTGTGTGTGTGTGTGTGTGTGTGTGTGTGTAGTTATTTAGGTTAAATAAGAGCAGTTTCTACTTCTCTTCAGTTCTTCAATGCTGAATTCATTCAAAACGCAGCGCTCCGTTGGATAGGAACTGTTGCTCAAAAAAAGTGATTGTTTAAATTACTAAATAATGTAACAGCGCGTGATTCGTGCTTTTAGAGGTCTGTTCGGTTTCGGTTTGATTATAAGGTATTTTCACCGTGAAGCGTTGTAATGACAGTCCAACATACCTGAGCATCTCCTCATGAGCAAGGATGTCTGTACAATGTTTATGACACTGTTTGATCTCATTGTGATCTCATTGTGATCTCATTGGGGTATAAATGGGGTATAAATGGGGAATGGAGCTTCGCGAGCAAAATGTTGTCCGAGGTTGCAACCGTAACCAATGGGGCAGGGCTTAGCAAAGGGTCAATTGATTTGGACATAAAACTTCTCTCCAATAAGAATAGCCGATAACTAGTTTCAGCCATATTCAATCTATCAATCCACTGACAAATAAGTCTAAAGATGCTATGCAAATAGTCGCTTGCACACAGATACACGCACATACTTTACAAACACACACACAACACACACGCATGCACACATGAGCACACACACACACACACACACACACACTGGACACACACACACACACACACACACACACACACACACACACACACACACAGCCTGAGGTGGCTAATGGCCCTGTTGAAACTGATGGAGTGTGTATTCTCATCAGACAGACCCTCTATTCTCCTTCCTTCACTACAGAATTAATCATCTAGAGAGAGAGGGAGGAAGGGAGGGAGAGAGAGAGAGAGTAGGGAGGGGGGGAGGGAGGGAGGGAGGGGGGGGAGGGAGAGAGAGAGAGGGGGAGGGGAGAGAGGAGAGGGAGGGAGGGAGTGAGGGAGGCCGGGGAGAGAGAAGAGAGGGGGAGGGATGGGAGACAGAGGAGGGATGGAGGGAGGGAGAGAGAAGAGAGGGGGAGGGAGGGAGGGAGATGAGGGAGGGAGGGAGGGAGGGAGAAGAGAGGGGGAGGGAGGGATAAGAGAGGGGGAGGGAGGGAGAGAGAGGAGGGAGGGAGAAGAGAGGGGGAGGGGTGGGAGAGAGAAGAGGGAGGGAGGGAGGGAAGAGAGAGGAGGGAGGGAGGGAGGTAGGGAGGGAGGAGATAGAGAAGAGAGGGGGAGGGATGGGAGAGAGAGGAACTGAACCAAACCCAATTGATTTCTTAGAGGATGTATCTTGGACTTTAAGAGGATTATCTTGGACTTTTAGAGGACGTATCTTGGACTTTTAGAGGACGTATCTTCGACCTTTAGAGGATTATCTTGGACTTTAAGAGGATGTATGTTGGATTTTTAGAGAACGTATCTTGGATTTTTAGAGAATGTATCTTGGACTTTTAGAGGATGTATGTTGGACTTTTAGAGGATGTATCTTGGAGCCATGAGTACAGCAGCTAGGGGAATGATGCAGGGTGTAGAGTTGAACAGGGTTGCTAAGTGTGCTGATAAGGGATTAACAGCAAGAGAGTGAGAGCGAGAGAGAGACACTTAAATTTAAATTGAATTGAGCGAGAAAGAGAGGGAGCTAGAGAGAGAGAAAATTATCGAAACAGAAATCGAAAACCATTATTTTTTTTCATAATCGAAACGAAACCAAGCTGAGCACTAAAAGAGAGAGAAAGAAAGAGATAGAGAGAAAGTTTAGAAAGAGAGAAAGGGAAAGTTTAGAAAGAGAGAGAGAGAACGTTTAGAAAGAGAGAGAGAGAAAGTTTAGAAAGAGAGAAAGGGAAAGTTTAGAAAGAGAGAAAGGGAAAGTTTAGAAAGAGAGAGAGAGAAAGTTTAGAAAGAGAGAAAGGGAAAGAGAGGAGGGAGAGAGAGAGAGAGAATATATATATATATATAGAGAGAGAGAGGGGAGGGGAGGGAGGGAAGAGAGAGAGAGGAGGGATGGAGGGAGGGCAGAGAGAGGAGGGAGGGAGGGAGGGAGGGAGGGAAGGAGGGGAGAGAGAAGAGAGGGGAGGGATGGGAGAGAGAGGAGGGAGGGAGGGGGTAAGGGAGGGAGGGAGAGAGAGAGAGGAGGGAGGGAGGGAGGGGAGAGATGGGAGAAAGAGGAGGGAGAGAGGGAAGAGAGAGAAAGGAGGGACGGAGGGAGGTGAGAGAGAGGAGGGGTGGAGGGAGGGAGGGGAGAGAGAGGAGGGAGGGAGGGGAGAGAGAGAAGGGAGAGAGAGAAGGGAGGGAGGGAGAGAGAGAAGGGAGGGAGTGGAGAGAGAGAGGAGGGACGGAGGGAGGGGAGAGAGAGAAGGGAGGGAGGGATGGAGGGAGGGAGGGATAGGAGAGAGGAGGGATCACGGGAGGTAGGGAGAGGAGGGAGGGGAGAGATGGGAGAGAGAGTGTGTGTTAATGATAGCATTCTGTATTTGTGTGTCAGATATGTAGCGAGCACACAAACACACACACACACACACACATGCGCATGCGCATACACATCTAGATGTGTACTGGTATACTGTCTGTCTCTCTAGATGTGTACTGGTATACTGTCTCTCTCTCTAGATGTGTACTGGTATACTGTCTGTCTCTCTAGATGTGTACTGGTATACTGTCTGTCTCTCTAGATGTGTACTGGTATACTGTCTCTCTCTCTAGATGTGTACTGGTATACTGTCTCTCTCTCTAGATGTGTACTGGTATACTGTCTCTCTCTCTAGATGTGTACTGGTATACTGTCTCTCTCTCTAGATGTGTACTGGTATACTGTCTCTCTCTCTAGATGTGTACTGGTATACTGTCTCTCTCTCTAGATGTGTACTGGTATACTGTCTGTCTCTCTCTAGATGTGTACTGGTATACTGTCTCTCTCTAGATGTGTACTGGTATACTGTCTCTCTCTAGATGTGTACTGGTATACGGTCTCTCTCTCTAGATGTGTACTGGTATACTGTCTCTCTCTCTAGATGTGTACTGGTATACTGTCTCTCTCTCTCTAGATGTGTACTGGTATACTGTCTCTCTTTCTAGATGTGTACTGGTATACTGTCTCTCTCTCTAGATGTGTACTGGTATACTGTCTCTCTTTCTAGATGTGTACTGGTATACTGTCTCTCTTTCTAGATGTGTACTGGTATACTGTCTCTCTTTCTAGATGTGTACTGGTATACTGTCTCTCTCTCTAGATGTGTACTGGTATACTGTCTGTCTCTCTAGATGTGTACTGGTATACTGTCTGTCTCTCTAGATGTGTACTGGTAACCTGTCTCTCTCTCTAGATGTGTACTGGTATACTGTCTCTCTCTCTAGATGTGTACTGGTATACTGTCTCTCTTTCTAGATGTGTACTGGTATACTGTCTCTCTCTCTAGATGTGTACTGGTATACTGTCTGTCTCTCTAGATGTGTACTGGTATACTGTCTGTCTCTCTAGATGTGTACTGGTATACTGTCTCTCTCTAGATGTGTACTGGTATACTGTCTCTCTCTAGATGTGTACTGGTATACTGTCTCTCTCTCTAGATGTGTACTGGTATACTGTCTCTCTCTCTAGATGTGTACTGGTATACTGTCTCTCTCTCTAGATGTGTACTGGTATACCGTCTCTCTCTCTAGATGTGTACTGGTATACTGTCTGTCTCTCTAGATGTGTACTGGTATACTGTCTGTCTCTCTAGATGTGTACTGGTATACTGTCTGTCTCTCTCTAGATGTGTACTGGTATACTGTCTGTCTCTCTCTAGATGTGTACTGGTATACTGTCTGTCTCTCTCTAGATGTGTACTGGTATACTGTCTGTCTCTCTAGATGTGTACTGGTATACTGTCTGTCTCTCTCTAGATGTGTACTGGTATACTGTCTGTCTCTCTCTAGATGTGTACTGGTATACTGTCTGTCTCTCTAGATGTGTACTGGTATACTGTCTGTCTCTCTAGATGTGTACTGGTATACTGTCTCTCTCTCTAGATGTGTACTGGTATACTGTCTCTCTCTCTAGATGTGTACTGGTATACTGTCTCTCTCTCTAGATGTGTACTGGTATACTGTCTGTCTCTCTAGATGTGTACTGGTATACTGTCTGTCTCTCTCTAGATGTGTACTGGTATACTGTCTGTCTCTTTAGATGTGTACTGGTATACTGTCTGTCTCTCTAGATGTGTACTGGTATACTGTCTCTCTTTCTAGATGTGTACTGGTATACTGTCTCTCTCTCTAGATGTGTACTGGTATACTGTCTCTCTCTAGATGTGTACTGGTAACCTGTGTCTCTCTCTAGATGTGTACTGGTATACTGTCTCTCTCTCTAGATGTGTACTGGTATACTGTCTCTCTCTCTAGATGTGTACTGGTATACTGTCTGTCTCTCTAGATGTGTACTGGTATACTGTCTCTCTTTCTAGATGTGTACTGGTATACTGTCTCTCTCTCTAGATGTGTACTGGTATACTGTCTCTCTCTAGATGTGTACTGGTAACCTGTCTCTCTCTCTAGATGTGTACTGGTATACTGTCTCTCTCTCTAGATGTGTACTGGTATACTGTCTGTCTCTCTAGATGTGTACTGGTATACTGTCTGTCTCTCTAGATGTGTACTGGTATAATGTCTCTCTCTAGATGTGTACTGGTAACCTGTCTCTCTCTCTAGATGTGTACTGGTATACTGTCTCTCTTTCTAGATGTGTACTGGTATACTGTCTCTCTCTCTAGATGTGTACTGGTATACTGTCTGTCTCTCTCTAGATGTGTACTGGTATACTGTCTGTCTCTCTAGATGTGTACTGGTATACTGTCTGTCTCTCTAGATGTGTACTGGTATACTGTCTCTCTCTCTAGATGTGTACTGGTATACTGTCTCTCTCTCTAGATGTGTACTGGTATACTGTCTCTCTCTCTAGATGTGTACTGGTATACGGTCTGTCTCTCTAGATGTGTACTGGTATACTGTCTGTCTCTCTCTAGATGTGTACTGGTATACTGTCTGTCTCTCTCTAGATGTGTACTGGTATACTGTCTGTCTCTCTCTAGATGTGTACTGGTATACTGTCTGTCTCTCTAGATGTGTACTGGTATACTGTCTGTCTCTCTCTAGATGTGTACTGGTATACTGTCTGTCTCTCTCTAGATGTGTACTGGTATACTGTCTGTCTCTCTAGATGTGTACTGGTATACTGTCTGTCTCTCTAGATGTGTACTGGTATACTGTCTCTCTCTCTAGATGTGTACTGGTATACTGTCTCTCTCTCTAGATGTGTACTGGTATACTGTCTCTCTCTCTAGATGTGTACTGGTATACTGTCTGTCTCTCTAGATGTGTACTGGTATACTGTCTGTCTCTCTCTAGATGTGTACTGGTATACTGTCTGTCTCTTTAGATGTGTACTGGTATACTGTCTGTCTCTCTAGATGTGTACTGGTATACTGTCTCTCTTTCTAGATGTGTACTGGTATACTGTCTCTCTCTCTAGATGTGTACTGGTATACTGTCTCTCTCTAGATGTGTACTGGTAACCTGTGTCTCTCTCTAGATGTGTACTGGTATACTGTCTCTCTCTCTAGATGTGTACTGGTATACTGTCTCTCTCTCTAGATGTGTACTGGTATACTCTCTGTCTCTCTAGATGTGTACTGGTATACTGTCTCTCTTTCTAGATGTGTACTGGTATACTGTCTCTCTCTCTAGATGTGTACTGGTATACTGTCTCTCTCTAGATGTGTACTGGTAACCTGTCTCTCTCTCTAGATGTGTACTGGTATACTGTCTCTCTCTCTAGATGTGTACTGGTATACTGTCTGTCTCTCTAGATGTGTACTGGTATACTGTCTGTCTCTCTCTAGATGTGTACTGGTATACTGTCTGTCTCTCTCTAGATGTGTACTGGTATACTGTCTGTCTCTCTCTAGATGTGTACTGGTATACTGTCTGTCTCTCTAGATGTGTACTGGTATACTGTCTGTCTCTCTCTAGATGTGTACTGGTATACTGTCTGTCTCTCTCTAGATGTGTACTGGTATACTGTCTGTCTCTCTAGATGTGTACTGGTATACTGTCTGTCTCTCTAGATGTGTACTGGTATACTGTCTCTCTCTCTAGATGTGTACTGGTATACTGTCTCTCTCTCTAGATGTGTACTGGTATACTGTCTCTCTCTCTAGATGTGTACTGGTATACTGTCTGTCTCTCTCTAGATGTGTACTGGTATACTGTCTGTCTCTTTAGATGTGTACTGGTATACTGTCTGTCTCTCTAGATGTGTACTGGTATACTGTCTCTCTTTCTAGATGTGTACTGGTATACTGTCTCTCTCTCTAGATGTGTACTGGTATACTGTCTCTCTCTAGATGTGTACTGGTAACCTGTGTCTCTCTCTAGATGTGTACTGGTATACTGTCTCTCTCTCTAGATGTGTACTGGTATACTGTCTCTCTCTCTAGATGTGTACTGGTATACTGTCTGTCTCTCTAGATGTGTACTGGTATACTGTCTCTCTTTCTAGATGTGTACGGGTATACTGTCTCTCTCTCTAGATGTGTACTGGTATACTGTCTCTATCTAGATGTGTACTGGTAACCTGTCTCTCTCTCTAGATGTGTACTGGTATACTGTCTCTCTCTCTAGATGTGTACTGGTATACTGTCTCTCTCTCTAGATGTGTACTGGTATACTGTCTCTCTCTCTAGATGTGTACTGGTATACTGTCTCTCTCTCTAGATGTGTACTGGTATACGGTCTCTCTCTCTAGATGTGTACTGGTATACTGTCTGTCTCTCTAGATGTGTACTGGTATACTGTCTCTCTTTCTAGATGTGTACTGGTATACTGTCTCTCTCTCTAGATGTGTACTGGTATACTGTCTCTCTCTAGATGTGTACTGGTAACCTGTCTCTCTCTCTAGATGTGTACTGGTATACTGTCTCTCTCTCTAGATGTGTACTGGTATACTGTCTCTCTCTAGATGTGTACTGGTATACTGTCTCTCTCTCTAGATGTGTACTGGTATACTGTCTCTCTCTCTAGATGTGTACTGGTATACTGTCTGTCTCTCTCTAGATGTGTACTGGTATACTGTCTGTCTCTCTAGATGTGTACTGGTATACTGTCTGTCTCTCTAGATGTGTACTGGTATACTGTCTCTCTTTCTAGATGTGTACTGGTATACTGTCTCTCTCTCTAGATGTGTACTGGTATACTGTCTCTCTCTAGATGTGTACTGGTAACCTGTCTCTCTCTCTAGATGTGTACTGGTATACTGTCTCTCTCTCTAGATGTGTACTGGTATACTGTCTCTCTCTCTAGATGTGTACTGGTATACTGTCTGTCTCTCTAGATGTGTACTGGTATACTGTCTCTCTTTCTAGATGTGTACTGGTATACTGTCTCTCTCTCTAGATGTGTACTGGTATACTGTCTCTCTCTAGATGTGTACTGGTAACCTGTCTCTCTCTCTAGATGTGTACTGGTATACTGTCTCTCTCTCTAGATGTGTACTGGTATACTGTCTCTCTCTCTAGATGTGTACTGGTATACTGTCTCTCTCTCTAGATGTGTACTGGTATACTGTCTCTCTCTCTAGATGTGTACTGGTATACTGTCTCTCTCTAGATGTGTACTGGTAACCTGTCTCTCTCTCTAGATGTGTACTGGTATACTGTCTCTCTCTCTAGATGTGTACTGGTATACTGTCTCTCTCTCTAGATGTGTACTGGTATACTGTCTGTCTCTCTAGATGTGTACTGGTATACTGTCTGTCTCTCTCTAGATGTGTACTGGTATACTGTCTCTCTCTCTAGATGTGTACTGGTATACTGTCTCTCTCTCTAGATGTGTACTGGTATACTGTCTGTCTCTCTAGATGTGTACTGGTATACTGTCTGTCTCTCTAGATGTGTACTGGTATACTGTCTGTCTCTCTCTAGATGTGTACTGGTATACTGTCTGTCTCTCTCTAGATGTGTACTGGTATACTGTCTGTCTCTCTAGATGTGTACTGGTATACTGTCTGTCTCTCTAGATGTGTACTGGTATACTGTCTGTCTCTCTAGATGTGTACTGGTATACCGTCTCTCTCTCTCTAGATGTGTACTGGTATACTGTCTGTCTCTCTAGATGTGTACTGGTATACTGTCTGTCTCTTTCTAGATGTGTACTGGTATACTGTCTGTCTCTCTAGATGTGTACTGGTATACCGTCTCTCTCTCTCTAGATGTGTACTGGTATACCGTCTCTCTAGATGTGTACTGGTATACTGTCTCTCTCTAGATGTGTACTGGTATACCGTCTCTCTCTCTAGATGTGTACTGGTATACTGTCTCTCTCTCTAGATGTGTACTGGTATACTGTCTCTCTCTCTAGATGTGTACTGGTATACTGTCTCTCTCTAGATGTGTACTGGTATACTGTCTCTCTCTTTCTAGATGTGTGCTGGTATACTGTCTCTCTCTCTAGATGTGTACTGGTATACTGTCTCTCTCTCTAGATGTGTACTGGTATACTGTCTCTCTCTCTAGATGTGTACAGGTATACTGTCTGTCTCTCTAGATGTGTACTGGTATACTGTCTCTCTCTCTCTAGATGTGTACTTGTATACTGTCTCTCTCTCTAGATGTGTACTGGTATACTGTCTCTCTCTCTAGATGTGTACTGGTATACTGTCTCTCTCTCTAGATGTGTACTGGTATACTGTCTCTCTCTCTAGATGTGTACTGGTATACTGTCTCTCTCTCTAGATGTGTACTGGTATACTGTCTCTCTCTCTAGATGTGTACTGGTATACTGTCTCTCTCTCTAGATGTGTACTGGTATACTGTCTCTCTCTAGATGTGTACTGGTATACTGTCTCTCTCTCTAGATGTGTACTGGTATACTGTCTCTCTCTCTAGATGTGTACTGGTATACTGTCTCTCTCTCTAGATGTGTACTGGTATACTGTCTCTCTCTCTAGATGTGTACTGGTATACTGTCTCTCTCTCTAGATGTGTACTGGTATACTGTCTCTCTCTCTAGATGTGTACTGGTATACTGTCTGTCTCTCTAGATGTGTACTGGTATACTGTCTCTCTCTCTAGATGTGTACTGGTATACTGTCTCTCTCTCTAGATGTGTACTGGTATACTGTCTCTCTCTAGATGTGTACTGGTATACTGTCTGTCTCTCTCTCTATATGTGTACTGGTATACTGTCTCTCTCTCTAGATGTGTACTGGTATACTGTCTCTCTCTAGATGTGTACTGGTATACCGTCTCTCTCTCTAGATGTGTACTGGTATACTGTCTCTCTCTAGATGTGTACTGGTATACTGTCTCTCTCTCTCTAGATGTGTACTGGTATACCGTCTCTCTCTCTAGATGTGTACTGGTATACTGTCTCTCTCTCTAGATGTGTACTGGTATACTGTCTCTCTCTGTAGATGTGTACTGGTATACTGTCTCTCTCTCTAGATGTGTACTGGTATACTGTCTCTCTCTCTAGATGTGTACTGGTATACTGTCTCTCTCTCTAGATGTGTACTGGTATACCGTCTCTCTCTCTAGATGTGTACAGGTATACTGTCTCTCTCTAGATGTGTACTGGTATACTGTCTCTCTCTAGATGTGTACTGGTATACTGTCTCTCTCTCTAGAT
Organism: Salvelinus fontinalis; assembly: GCF_029448725.1. NCBI lineage: Eukaryota > Metazoa > Chordata > Actinopteri > Salmoniformes > Salmonidae > Salvelinus > Salvelinus fontinalis. The sequence goes on along the minus strand of NC_074681.1, from coordinate 32,409,548 downwards.
GTGTACTGGTATACTGTCTCTCTCTCTAGATGTGTACTGGTATACTGTCTCTCTCTCTAGATGTGTACTGGTATACTGTCTCTCTCTGTAGATGTGTACTGGTATACTGTCTCTGTAGATGTGTACTGGTATACTTTCTCTCTCTCTAGATGTGTACTGGTATACTGTCTGTCTCTCTAGATGTGTACTGGCATACTGTCTGTCTCTCTAGATGTGTACTGGTATACTGTCTCTCTCTCTCTAGATGTGTACTGGTATACTGTCTCTCTCTCTAGATGTGTACTGGTATACTGTCTCTCTCTCTAGATGTGTACTGGTATACTGTCTGTCTCTCTAGATGTGTACTGGTATACTGTCTGTCTCTCTAGATGTGTACTGGTATACTGTCTCTCTCTCTAGATGTGTACTGGTATACTGTCTCTCTAGATGTGTACTGGTATACTGTCTCTCTCTCTAGATGTGTACTGGTATACTGTCTCTCTCTCTCTAGATGTGTACAGGTATACTGTCTCTCTCTCTAGATGTGTACTGGTATACTGTCTGTCTCTCTAGATGTGTACAGGTATACTGTCTCTCTCTCTCTCTAGATGTGTACTGGTATACTGTCTCTCTCTCTAGATGTGTACTGGTATACCGTCTCTCTAGATGTGTACTGGTATACTGTCTCTCTCTCGATGTGTACTGGTATACCGTCTCTCTAGATGTGTACTGGTATACTGTCTCTCTCTCTAGATGTGTACTGGTATACTGTCTCTCTCTCTAGATGTGTACTGGTATACTGTCTCTCTCTCTTGATGTGTACTGGTATACCGTCTCTCTCTCTAGATGTGTACAGGTATACTGTCTCTCTAGATGTGTACTGGTATACTGTCTCTCTCTCTAGATGTGTACTGGTATACTGTCTCTCTCTCTAGATGTGTACTGGTATACTGTCTCTCTCTCTAGATGTGTACTGGTATACTGTCTCTCTCTCTCTAGATGTGTACTGGTATACCGTCTCTCTCTCTAGATGTGTACTGGTATACTGTCTCTCTCTCTAGATGTGTACTGGTATACCGTCTCTCTCTCTAGATGTGTACAGGTATACTGTCTCTCTAGATGTGTACTGGTATACTGTCTCTCTCTCTAGATGTGTACTGGTATACTGTCTCTCTCTCTGTAGATGTGTACTGGTATACCGTCTCTCTCTCTAGATGTGTACTGGTATACTGTCTCTCTCTCTAGATGTGTACTGGTATACTGTCTCTCTCTCTAGATGTGTTCTGGTATACTGTCTCTCTCTCTAGATGTGTACTGGTATACTGTCTCTCTCTCTAGATGTGTACTGGTATACTGTCTCTCTCTCTAGATGTGTACTGGTATACTGTCTCTCTCTCTAGATGTGTACTGGTATACTGTCTCTCTCTCTAGATGTGTACTGGTATACTGTCTCTCTCTCTAGATGTGTACTGGTATACTGTCTCTCTCTCTAGATGTGTACTGGTATACTGTCTGTCTCTCTAGATGTGTACTGGTATACCGTCTCTCTTTATAGATGTGTACTGGTATACTGTCTCCCTCTCTAGATGTGTACTGGTATACCGTCTCTCTCTCTAGATGTGTACAGGTATACTGTCTCTCTCTCTCTAGATGTGTACTGGTATACTGTCTCTCTCTCTAGATGTGTACTGGTATACTGTCTCTCTCTCTCTAGATGTGTACTGGTATACTGTCTCTCTCTCTCTAGATGTGTACTGGTATACTGCCTCTCTCTCTAGATGTGTACTGGTATACCGTCTCTCTCTCTCTAGATGTGTACTGGTATACCGTCTCTCTCTCTCTAGATGTGTACTGGTATACTGTCTCTCTCTCTAGATGTGTACTGGTATACCGTCTCTCTCTCTAGATGTGTACTGGTATACCGTCTCTCTCTAGATGTGTACTGGTATACTGTCTCTCTCTCTAGATGTGTACAGGTATACTGTCTCTCTCTCTAGATGTGTACTGGTATACTGTCTCTCTCTCGATGTGTACTGGTATACCGTCTCTCTAGATGTGTACTGGTATACTGTCTCTCTCTCTAGATGTGTACTGGTATACTGTCTCTCTCTCTAGATGTGTACTGGTATACTGTCTGTCTCTCTTGATGTGTACTGGTATACCGTCTCTCTCTCTAGATGTGTACAGGTATACTGTCTCTCTAGATGTGTACTGGTATACTGTCTCTCTCTCTAGATGTGTACTGGTATACTGTCTCTCTCTCTAGATGTGTACTGGTATACTGTCTCTCTCTCTAGATGTGTACTGGTATACTGTCTCTCTCTCTCTAGATGTGTACTGGTATACCGTCTCTCTCTCTAGATGTGTACTGGTATACTGTCTCTCTCTCTAGATGTGTACTGGTATACCGTCTCTCTCTCTAGATGTGTACAGGTATACTGTCTCTCTAGATGTGTACTGGTATACTGTCTCTCTCTCTAGATGTGTACTGGTATACTGTCTCTCTCTCTGTAGATGTGTACTGGTATACCGTCTCTCTCTCTAGATGTGTACTGGTATACTGTCTCTCTCTCTAGATGTGTACTGGTATACTGTCTCTCTCTCTAGATGTGTTCTGGTATACTGTCTCTCTCTCTAGATGTGTACTGGTATACTGTCTCTCTCTCTAGATGTGTACTGGTATACTCTCTCTCTCTCTAGATGTGTACTGGTATACTGTCTCTCTCTCTAGATGTGTACTGGTATACTGTCTCTCTCTCTAGATGTGTACTGGTATACTGTCTCTCTCTCTAGATGTGTACTGGTATACTGTCTCTCTCTCTAGATGTGTACTGGTATACTGTCTGTCTCTCTAGATGTGTACTGGTATACCGTCTCTCTTTATAGATGTGTACTGGTATACTGTCTCCCTCTCTAGATGTGTACTGGTATACCGTCTCTCTCTCTAGATGTGTACAGGTATACTGTCTCTCTCTCTCTAGATGTGTACTGGTATACTGTCTCTCTCTCTAGATGTGTACTGGTATACTGTCTCTCTCTCTCTAGATGTGTACTGGTATACTGCCTCTCTCTCTAGATGTGTACTGGTATACCGTCTCTCTCTCTCTAGATGTGTACTGGTATACCGTCTCTCTCTCTCTAGATGTGTACTGGTATACTGTCTCTCTCTCTAGATGTGTACTGGTATACCGTCTCTCTCTCTAGATGTGTACTGGTATACCGTCTCTCTCTAGATGTGTACTGGTATACTGTCTCTCTCTCTAGATGTGTACAGGTATACTGTCTCTCTCTCTAGATGTGTACTGGTATACTGTCTCTCTCTAGATGTGTACTGGTATACTGTCTCTCTCTAGATGTGTACTGGTATACTGTCTCTCTCTCTGTAGATGTGTACTGGTATACTGTCTCTCTCTCTAGATGTGTACTGGTATACTGTCTCTCTCTCTAGATGTGTACTGGTATACTGTCTCTCTAGATGTGTACTGGTATACTGTCTCTCTCTCTAGATGTGTACTGGTATACTGTCTCTCTCTCTGTAGATGTGTACTGGTATACCGTCTCTCTCTCTAGATGTGTACTGGTATACTGTCTCTCTCTCTCTAGATGTGTACTGGTATACCGTCTCTCTCTCTAGATGTGTACAGGTATACTGTCTGTCTCTCTCTAGATGTGTACTGGTATACTGTCTCTATCTCTAGATGTGTACTGGTATACTGTCTCTCTCTCTAGATGTGTACTGGTATACTGTCTCTCTAGATGTGTACTGGTATACTGTCTCTCTCTCTAGATGTGTACAGGTATACTGTCTCTCTCTCTAGATGTGTACAGGTATACTGTCTCTCTCTCTAGATGTGTACAGGTATACTGTCTCTCTCTCTAGATGTGTACAGGTATACTGTCTGTCCCTCTCTAGATGTTTACTGGTATACTGTCTCTCTCTCTAGATGTGTACAGGTATACTGTCTGTCTCTCTCTGGATGTTTACTGGTATACTGTCTCTCTCTCTAGATGTGTACTGGTATACCGTCTCTCTAGATGTGTACTGGTATACTGTCTCTCTCTCTAGATGTGTACTGGTATACTGTCTCTCTCTCTAGATGTGTACTGGTATACTGTCTCTCTCTCTAGATGTGTACTGGTATACCGTCTCTCTCTCTAGATGTGTACTGGTATACTGTCTCTCTCTCTCTAGATGTGTACTGGTATACCGTCTCTCTCTCTAGATGTGTACTGGTATACCGTCTCTCTAGATGTGTACTGGTATACTGTCTCTCTCTCTAGATGTGTACTGGTATACTGTCTCTCTCTCTAGATGTGTACTGGTATACTGTCTCTCTCTCTAGATGTGTACTGGTATACTGTCTCTCTCTCTCTAGATGTGTACTGGTATACCGTCTCTCTCTCTAGATGTGTACTGGTATACTGTCTCTCTCTCTAGATGTGTACTGGTATACCGTCTCTCTCTCTAGATGTGTACAGGTATACTGTCTCTCTAGATGTGTACTGGTATACTGTCTCTCTCTCTAGATGTGTACTGGTATACTGTCTCTCTCTCTGTAGATGTGTACTGGTATACCGTCTCTCTCTCTAGATGTGTACTGGTATACTGTCTCTCTCTCTAGATGTGTACTGGTATACTGTCTCTCTCTCTAGATGTGTTCTGGTATACTGTCTCTCTCTCTAGATGTGTACTGGTATACTGTCTCTCTCTCTAGATGTGTACTGGTATACTGTCTCTCTCTCTAGATGTGTACTGGTATACTGTCTCTCTCTCTAGATGTGTACTGGTATACTGTCTCTCTCTCTAGATGTGTACTGGTATACTGTCTCTCTCTCTAGATGTGTACTGGTATACTGTCTCTCTCTCTAGATGTGTACTGGTATACTGTCTGTCTCTCTAGATGTGTACTGGTATACCGTCTCTCTTTATAGATGTGTACTGGTATACTGTCTCCCTCTCTAGATGTGTACTGGTATACCGTCTCTCTCTCTAGATGTGTACAGGTATACCGTCTCTCTCTCTCTAGATGTGTACTGGTATACCGTCTCTCTCTCTAGATGTGTACTGGTATACTGTCTCTCTCTCTCTAGATGTGTACTGGTATACTGTCTCTCTCTCTCTAGATGTGTACTGGTATACTGCCTCTCTCTCTAGATGTGTACTGGTATACCGTCTCTCTCTCTCTAGATGTGTACTGGTATACCGTCTCTCTCTCTCTAGATGTGTACTGGTATACCGTCTCTCTCTCTAGATGTGTACTGGTATACCGTCTCTCTCTCTAGATGTGTACTGGTATACCGTCTCTCTCTAGATGTGTACTGGTATACTGTCTCTCTCTCTAGATGTGTACAGGTATACTGTCTCTCTCTCTAGATGTGTACTGGTATACTGTCTCTCTCTAGATGTGTACTGGTATACTGTCTCTCTCTAGATGTGTACTGGTATACTGTCTCTCTCTCTGTAGATGTGTACTGGTATACTGTCTCTCTCTCTGTAGATGTGTACTGGTATACTGTCTCTCTCTCTAGATGTGTACTGGTATACTGTCTCTCTCTCTAGATGTGTACTGGTATACTGTCTCTCTAGATGTGTACTGGTATACTGTCTCTCTCTCTAGATGTGTACTGGTATACTGTCTCTCTCTCTGTAGATGTGTACTGGTATACCGTCTCTCTCTCTAGATGTGTACTGGTATACTGTCTCTCTCTCTCTAGATGTGTACTGGTATACCGTCTCTCTCTAGATGTGTACAGGTATACTGTCTGTCTCTCTCTAGATGTGTACTGGTATACCGTCTCTCTCTCTAGATGTGTACTGGTATACCGTCTCTCTAGATGTGTACTGGTATACTGTCTCTCTCTCTAGATGTGTACTGGTATACTGTCTCTCTAGATGTGTACTGGTATACTGTCTCTCTCTCTAGATGTGTACAGGTATACCGTCTCTCTCTCTAGATGTGTACTGGTATGCCGTCTCTCTCTCTAGATGTGTACTGGTATACCGTCTCTCTCTCTAGATGTGTACAGGTATACCGTCTCTCTCTCTCTAGATGTGTACAGGTATACCGTCTCTCTCTCTCTAGATGTGTACTGGTATACCGTCTCTCTCTCTCTAGATGTGTACAGGTATACCGTCTCTCTCTCTAGATGTGTACTGGTATACCGTCTGTCTCTCTCTAGATGTGTACTGGTATACCGTCTGTCTCTCTAGATGTGTACTGGCATACCGTCTGTCTCTCTAGATGTGTACTGGTATACCGTCTCTCTCTCTAGATGTGTACTGGTATACCGTCTCTCTCTCTAGATGTGTACAGGTATACCGTCTCTCTCTCTAGATGTGTACTGGTATACCGTCTCTCTCTCTCTAGATGTGTACTGGTATACCGTCTGTCTCTCTCTAGATGTGTACTGGTATACCGTCTCTCTCTCTAGATGTGTACAGGTATACCGTCTCTCTCTCTAGATGTGTACTGGTATACCGTCTCTCTCTCTCTAGATGTGTACTGGTATACCGTCTGTCTCTCTCTAGATGTGTACTGGTATACCGTCTCTCTCTCTAGATGTGTACAGGTATACCGTCTCTCTCTTTAGATGTGTACTGGTGCTCTCTCTCTCTCTCTCTCTCTCTCTCTCTCTCTCTCTCTCTCTCTCTCTCTCTCTCTCTCTCTCTCTCTCTCTCTCTCTCTCTCTCTCTCTCTCTCTCTCTCTCTCTCTCTCTCTCTCTCTCTCTCTCTCTCTCTCTCTCTCTCTCTCTCTCTCTCTCTCTCTCTCTCTCTCTCTCTCTCTCTCTCTCTCTCTCTCTCTCTCTCTCTCTCTCTCTCTCTCTCTCTCTCTCTCTCTCTCTCTCTCTCTCTCTCATGGAAGAGAACCCTATATTATCAATGAGGTCTTTTAACTCCAGAGATAGGAAACTATCCTTGAACTCCAGAGATAGGAAAAAATACCATTGATTCAAAGACAACTTTCAAAACAAAAACTACTTTAAGCCCAGGAGTCAGTCAACCGGACATCTAAGTAGTTGGTTTTTCTGTCTTTCTACCCCACTCAAGACCCTCCCTGAGGTATTGGAGTGTCTGGGGTGTAGGCTACATTCAATCTCCCAGAACTTCTGCCCTCGTTGGTGTGTAAGAAATACAAGAGAGAACTGGTAGAGATGGAATTAGACATGAGCATGGAATCATGACACCATAGTATTTCTGAGTACCATAGAATTTCTGATTTGCATATGCTTTTGTAGGATTTATTTGTCTCTTTGGGGAGCAGCTTCACAATGACAGTTTTTGACTTTGCAAGTGTTCGTTTGTACCTGGAATTAAGAGGGTTATCTTGCCTGGGCCCCTGACGTAGGTTTACAGTCCAGATCTCTCAAAATGTCTGGGGAGGAGAGGGATATGGTGGCGGATACGCACACACCTTTAAATGACCACACACACACACAGACAGACAGACAGACAGACAGGCAGACAGACAGACAGACGCACACACAGACACACACACAGACACACACACAGGCCCTGTGCCCTGCATCCATCAAGGACAGATTTTCCCTGAAAAGTAGGATTAAGTGCAGTGCCCAGTTAAATGCATAATTCATGTAGAGGAACATCCACCACAGAGACATTCTTGGGCTGAGGAGGCATTATCTCCCGAGCTCATCTCTCTGTGTACTGGCTGGAGATAAATACACACTGACAGACATACAGACTGACACACAAACAGACAGACAGACTGACAAACAGACCGACACACAGACACAGACTGACAGACAGCCTGACAGCGACTGACAAACTGACAGACACATAGACAGACATGGAGAGAGAGAGAGAGAGAGAGAGAGAGAGAGAGAGAGAGAGAGAGAGGGGGAGAGACTGAAGAGAGAGATGGATAGAGAGAGAGAGAAAGAGAGAGAGAGAGAGACAGAAGAGAGAGAGAGAGAGTGTGTGAGAGAGAAGAGAGAGAGAGAGAGAGAGAGAGAGGGAGAGACTGAAGAGAGAGAGAGAGAGAGACAGAAGAGAGAGAGAGAGAGTGTGAGAGAGAAGAGAGAGAGAGAGAGAGTGTGAGAGAGAAGAGAGAGAGAGAGAGAGAGAGAAAGAGAGAGAGAGAAAGAGAGAGAGAGAGAGAAAGAGAGAGAGAATCAAGACAGATGGATACATAAAGAATGTAAAAACAGAAGTACTAACATGACAGACGACTCAGTCTCTCTTAAAGAAGGACAGTGGAGGTGCACCAGCAGAGTGAAACAAATGCTTTGTCCTGTAATTGAAATAATCATCACTTTATAGTAACAATAAATAATAATCTGGGTTCTCCCCAGCGGTACTGCTGAGTACGGCGGGGTAAGCCCGGAGCAGGGCAGCGGCCTCCTTTTGAGATTTTAGCGTTTTTGAACACCTGCAAGTGTCATGTCCTGCAATCTAGAAGGGAAAAAAACTATTCCGGCGTGGTGCCTGACCTTAAATGATAACAAATAGAAATTGCATAGTGGGGAGAAGTGGACCCTTATAATAATAATACTCAATATGATAATTTCATGATGGTTTCTTGAGACACTCGTTGTCACTCTGACACAGACCATTAGATAATGATAAGAATCCAAACTCTGATGATTCAACCTTGAAAAATACACACATGATTTCAATCACAACATACACTGTATGGCCAACATCTCATTCCAAAATCATGGGCATTAATATGCTGTTGGTCCCCCCTTTGCTGCTATAACAGCCTCCACTAGATGTTGGCACATTGCTGCGGGGACTTGCTTCCATTCAGCCACAAGAGCATTAGTGAGGTCGGGCACTGATGTTGGGCGATCAGGCCCGGCTCGCAGTCGGCATTCCAATTCAACCTAAAGGTGTTCGATGGGTTTGAGGTCAGGGCTCTGTGCAGGCCCGTCAAGTTCTTCCACACCGATCTCGACAAACCATTTCTGTATGGACCTCGTTTGATGCATGGGGGCATTGTCATGCTGAAACAGGAAAGGGCCTTCCTCGAACTGTTACCACCAATTTGGAAGTACAGAATCATCTAGAATGTCATTGTATGCTGTAGTGTTAAGATTTCCCTTCACTGGAACTAAGGGGCCCAAACCATGAAAAACAGCCCCAGACCATTATTCCTCCACCAAACTTTACAGTTGGCACTATGCATTGGGGCAGGTAGCGTTCTCCTGGCATCCGCCAAACCCAGATTCGTCTGTCGGGCTGCCAGATAGTGAAGCTTGATATCATCACTACAGGGAACGCCTTTCTACTGCTCAAGAGTCCAATGGCGGCGAACTTTACACCACCTCAGCTGACGCTTGGCATTGCGCATGGTGATCTTAGGGTTGTGTGCGGCTGCTCGGCCGTTGGAAACCCATTTAATGAAGCTCCTGATAAACAGTTATTGTGCTGACGTTGCTTCCAGAGGCAATTTGGGACTCTAGTGAGTGCTGCAACCGAGGACCAGAGGATTTTTATGCACTACACGCGATAGCACTCAGAGGTCCCGTTCTGTGAGCTTGTATGGCCATTGTTGCTCCTCGATGTTTCCACTTCACAATAACAGCACTTACAGTTGACCGGGAAAGCTCTAACAGGGCAGAAATGTGACTTGTTGGAAAGATGGCATCCTATGACGGTGCCACATTGATAAATCACTGAGCTCTTCAAGTACTGTACGGGTCATTCTACTGCCAATGTTTGTCTATGGAGATCGCATGGCTGTGTGCTCGATTTTATACACCTGTCAGCAACGGGTATGGCTGAAATATCCGAATCCAATCATTTTGAAAGGAGTGTCCACATACTCTTGTCCAGCGTAGATCATCAATATGAAGGGGATGTTCTAGTATAGGGGAAGTTCTAGAACAGGGGGAGGTTCTAGAACAGGGGGATGTTCTAGTATAGGGGATGTTCTAGTATAGGGGATGTTCTAGTATAGGGGATGTTCTAGAACAGGGGGATGTCCTAGTATAGGGGATGTTCTAGTATAGGGGATGTTCTAGTATAGGGTGAAGTTCTAGAACAGGGGGATATCCTAGTATAGGGGATGTTCTAGTATAGGGGATGTTCTAGTATAGGGGATGTTCTACTATAGGGGAAGTTCTAGAACATGGGGATATCCTAGTATAGGGGATGTTCTAGTATAGGGGATGTTCTAATATAGGGGATGTTCTAGTATAGGGGATGTTCTAGTATAGGGGATGTTCTAGTATAGGGGATGTTCTAGTATAGGTGAAGTTCTAGAACAGGGGGGTATCCTAGTATAGGGGATGTTCTAGTATAGGGGATGTTCTAGTATAGGGGATGTTCTAGTATAGGGGATGTTCTAGTATAGTCCATGATGGTTCTACAGAAGGTCACTGAGGCTGTTAAAACATAAAGCACCAGTGAAAGTCTAACACATAATTCATGGCTAGTGACTACAGCCATTAGGTTTATGGGGTTATTAAGAGTCTAATCAAATCAAATCAAAGAATATTTGTCACATGCGCCGAATACAACAGGTGTAGGTAGACCTTACAGTGAAATGCTTACTTACAAGCCGTTAACCAACAATGCTTTAAAAAGTTAAGGAAAACATTTAAATACGTGTTCATTAAAAAAAAACAGAAAATAGATAATAAAAGTAACAAACAATGAAACAGCAGTGAATCTATCTCACTTCCTGAATCCCAAATTGCACACTATTACTTAAACGGGATTACTTTGGACCAACATGTAGTGTACTATGTAAGAAAAAGAGTAACATTTTTTTGGGGGGGTCCCACCCGGGGGTCCCACCTCTAGCCCCCCTACCCCTAGTGACTTAAGCCATTAACATGACATTTGATTCATTCTATCTCACAGCCACGGTGCTTCGTACTGATAGATGTTATGCCTAGAGGTCTCTTCACTAACCACAGCAATTAACCTCCAGTACCTACGGTGAATCTGGATGACGCTACATGTAAGACGTGATTGATATCACACACACACACACACACACACACACACACACACACACACACACACACACACACACACACACACACACACACACACACACACACACACACACACACACACACACGTACGTCATATAGATGTCCTTGTGGGCACTTAGCTATACATTTCAATGACCCTTTACCTACAGTGAAAGTGGATTTATTTATTTTATTTTATTTTATTTAACCTTTATTTAACCAGGTAGGCAAATTGAGAACACGTTCTCATTTACAATTGCGACCTGGCCAAGATAAAGCAAAGCAGTTCGACACATACAACAACACATAGTTACACATGGAGTAAAAACAAACATATAGTCAATAATACAGTGAAAAAAAATAAGTCGGCTAAACTAAGATATTTATAGCCCCTAACCAACAAAAAAACTCATTAGATGACAGTCTGATAACATATTTATGGTATGGGATAGGTTTTGTTAGAAAAAAGTGCATATTTCAGGTAGATGGCATAGTTTACAATTGCACCCACCGTCACAAATGGACTAGAATAATTACAATGAGCAACGTGTTTACCTAACTACTAATCATCAAACATTTCGTAAAAATACACAGCATACACTAATCGAAAGACACAGATCCTGTGAATACAGACAATATTTCAGATTTTCTAAGTGTCTTACAGCGAAAACACAATAAATCGTTATATTAGCATAGCACATAGCACATAGCAGCCCAGCATTGATTCTAGCCAAAGTGAGCGATAAAAGTCAACATCGCCAAAAGATATTAATTTTTTCACTAACCTTCTCAGAATTCTTCCGATGACACTCCTGTAACATCATTTTACAATATACATATACAGTTTGTTCGAAAAGGTGCATATTTAGCCATACAAAACCGTGGTTACACAATGAAAATAGTAGCAAAACAAGCCTGAAAATGTCGGTCGCCATCTTTCAGAGTGATCTAGTTTAATTAATAGCTAATCATATACTTGACTAAAAAATACAGGGTTTACAGGAATCGAAAGACAAATTAGTTCTTAATGCAACCGCTGATTTACATTTTTAAAATTATCCTTACTTTTCAATACAGGGTTCGCCAAGTGAAGCTATACCAAACAAAATGGCGAAATATGCGTTTAAAATATTTCGACAGAAACACGATTTATCATATTAAATATTGCTTACTTTGAGCTGTTCTTCCATCAGATTCTTGGGCAATGTATCCTTTCTATGTTATAAACGTCTTTTGGTCGATAGATGTCCTCTGTCCTTCGAAATGTCCACCACCAACGACCGACACCCCAAAACGTGTCCAAAGTTTCAGAGTGCACAACAAATAAATTCCTCAAAATCGCACTAAACGGATATAAATTGCTATAAAACGGTTCAAATTAACTACATTATGATGTTTTTAACACCTATAACGAGTAAAAACATGACCGGAGAAATATTGCTGGTTAGAAAACGATTTGGAACGAGGCAGGTCCGATGTCCTTCACGCTTCAGGCGCACGACGAGAAAGGGCGGTCTCTATACATTTTGGTCTTTTATAATGGCTGTGAATATCCCATCGATTCCATTGAAAGCGTGATGACGTACAGACACCCAGAGGAAGACGTAGGCAGTGTCGGTTTCTTCATAGCATTCACTGTCGCCTTAAAAACAGACCCCAGATCAGAGGTAAAAAATTTTGAAATCTGAACCCTGTCATGAAAAGTGCTGTAGAAATTGTTCTGTACCACTCAGAGACAAAATTTCAACTTCTATAGAAACTAGAAGGTGTTTTCTATCCAATAATAACAATAATATGCATATTGTACGATCAAGAATTTAGCACGAGGCAGTTTAATTTGGAGACACAAATATGCTAATGCGGAACAGCACCCCCTATAGTTCCAAGAGGTTAACACAGTGTCAAAAGAAGGGCCAGAAGTATACAGAATAGTGTCGTCTGCGTAGAGGTGGATCAGAGAATCACCAGCAGCAAGAGCGACATCATTGATGTAAACAGAGAAGAGAGTCGGTCCAAGAATTGAACCCTGTGGCACCCCCATAGAGACTGCCAGAGGCCCGGACAACAGACCCTCCGATTTGACACACTGAACTCTATCAGAGAAGTAGTTGGTGAACCAGGCGAGGCAATCATTAGAGAAACCAAGGCTGTCGAGTCTGCCAATGAGGATGTGGTGATTGACAGAGTCAAAAGCCTTGGCCAGGTCAATGAATACGGCTGCACAGTATTGTTTCCTATCGATGGCGGTTACGATATCGTTTATGACCTTGAGCGTGGCTGAGGTGCACCCATGACCAGCTCTGAAACCAGATTGCATAGCGGAGAAGGTGTGGTGTGATTCGAAATGGTCGGTAATCTGTTTGTTGACTTGGCTTTCGAAGACCTTAGAAAGGCAGGGTAGGATAGATATAAGTCTGTAGCAGTTAGGGTCAAGGGTGTCCCCCCCTTTGAAGAGGGGGATAACCGCAGCTGCTTTCCAATCTTTGGGGATCTCAGACGACACGAAAGAGAGGTTGAAGAGGCTAGTAATAGGGGTGGCAACAATTTCAGCAGATAGTTTTAGAAAGAAAGGGTCCAGATTATCTAGCCCGGCTGATTTGTAAGGGTCCAGATTTTGCAGCTCATTAAGAACATCAGCTGACTGAATTTGGGAGAAAGAGAAATGGGGAAGGCTTGGGCGAGTAGCAGAGGGGAGGGCAGTGCTGTTGTCCGGGGTAGGGGTAGCCAGGTGGAAAGCATGGCCAGCCGTAGAAAAATGCTTATTGAAATTCTCAATTATAGTGGATTTGTCGGTGGTGACAGTGTTTCCTATCTTCAGAGCGGTTGGAAGCTGGGAGGAGGTGTTCTTATTCTCCATGGACTTTACGGTGTCCCAGAACTTTTTTGAATTTGTGTTGCAGGAAGCAAATTTCTGCTTGAAAAAGCTAGCCTTGGCTGTTCTAACTGCCTGTGTATATTGGTTTCTGGCTTCCCTGAAAAGTTGCATATCACGGGGGCTGTTCGATGCTAATGCAGAACGTCATAGGATGTTTTTCTGATGGTTAAGGGCAGTCAGGTCAGGAGAGAACCAAGGGCTATATCTGTTCCTGGTTCTAAATTTCTTGAATGGGGCATGCTTATTCAAGATGGTGAGGAAGGCATTTTTAAAAAATGACCAGGCATCCTCTACTGACGGGATGAGATCAATATCCTTCCAGGATATCCCGGCCAGGTCGATTAGGAAGGCCTGCTCGCTGAAGTGTTTCAGGGAGCGTTTGACAGTGATGAGTGGAGGTCGTTTGACCGCTGACCCATTACGGATGCAGGCAATGAGGCAGTGATCGCTGAGATCTTGGTTGAAAACAGCAGAGGTGTATTTGGAGGGCAAGTTTGTTAGGACGATATCTATGAGGGTACCCGTGTTTACGGAATTGGGGTGGTACCTGGTAGGTTCATTGATAATTTGTGTGAGATTGAGGGCATCAAGCTTAGATTGTAGGGTGGCTGGGGTGTTGAGCATGTTCAAATTTAGGTCGCCTAGCAGCACGAGCTCTGAAGATAGATGGGGGGCAATCAGTTCACATATAGTGTCCAGAGCACAGCTGGGGGCAGAGGGTGGTCTATAGCAGGCGGCAACGGTGAGAGACTTGTTTTTAGAGAGGTGGATTTTTAAAAGTAGAAGTTCAAATTGTTTGGGAACAGACCTGGATAGTATAACAGAACTCTGCAGGCAGTCTTTGCAGTAGATTGCAACACCACCCCCTTTGGCCGTTCTATCTTGTCTGAAAATATTGTAATTGGGGATAAAAATGTCTGAATTTTTGGTGGTCTTTCTAAGCCAGGATTCAGACACGGCTAAAACATCCGGGTTGGTAGAGTGTGCTAAAGCAGTGAACAAAACAAACTTAGGGAGGAGGCTTCTAATGTTAACATGCATGAAGCCAAGGCTATTACGGTTACAGAAGTCATCAAAAGAGAGCGCCTGGGGAATAGGAGTGGAGCCAGGTACTGCAGGGCCTGGATTCACCTCTACATCACCAGAGGAACAGAGGAGAAGTAGGATAATGGTACGGCTAAAAGCTATGAGAATTGGTCGCCTAGAGCTACTAGAGCAGAGAGTAAAAGGAAGTTTCTGGGGGCGATAAAATAGTTTAAAGGAATAATGTACAGACAAAGGTATGGTAGGATGTGAATACAGTGGAGGTAAACCTAGGTATTGAGTGATGATGAGAGAGATCTTGTCTCTAGAAACATCATTGAAACCAGGTGATGTCATCGCATATGTGGGTGGTGGAACTGATAGGTTGGATATGGTATAGAGAGCAGGGCTAGAATCTCTACAGTGAAATAAGCCAATAAACACTAACCAGAACAGCAATGGACAAGGCATATTTACATTAAGGAGAGGCATGCTTAACCTGTTGGGGATGGGGGCGCTGTTTAGACTATTTATGCTAATTGGGTAATTTTTGAAACGGCTTCCCACAAAATCCTTGATCGTACAATATGCATATTATTATTATTATTGGATAGAAAACAGTCTATAGTTTCTATAGGAGTTGAAATTTTGTCTCTAAGTGGAACAGAGCCCATTCTACAGCAATTTCCCTGACATGGAGTCAGATTTGAGAAATGTTGGCCACTGTTCTGAAGTCAGTTAAAAGGGCACTGTTTTTGCTATGACTATACGGACACTGCTTACGTCTTCCCCTGGATGCCTTTACGTGATGACGATTCCAATGGGGTCGATTGCGCGTTCACAGGCACTACAAATGAAAAAACCCTGAGGCTAGCAAGTCTTTTCTTGCTGCGTAACGCGCGTGGAGGACACCGACCCTCTCCTGTTCCAAGCGTTAGTTTAGCCTGTTATATTTCTCCGGTCATCTTTTCACTCGTTAGAGGAGTTAAAAACATCATAAGGTAGTTAATTTAAAGCGTTTTATAGCAATTTATATCCGTTTAGTGCGATTTTGGGACATTTATTTCTTTAACGCTGTGAATAGGTGGGCAAGCTTTCAGTTCATCCCGAACGCAGTTGGCATTTCCACATGGCAAGAGGACAGCTTTCCACCAAAAGACGATTCCTCCCAAGAAAGGATCCTTTGCCCAAGATACTGATGGAAGAACAGCTCAAGGTAGGACATTTTTATTATGATAAATCGTGTTTCTGTCGAAACATTTTAGTGGCTTAGGACGCCATGTTTTTTGACGTAGCTTCGCTTGGCGCAAACTGTATTGAAAAGTAAGGATAAATTAAAAAATGTTATTCCGCAATTGTATTAAGAATTAAATTGTCTATCAATCCCTGTCCACCCTATATTTTTTAGTCACGTTTATGAGTATTTATGTATAAGAGTAGATCACTGTCTAAGTGGCGCAAGGACATTTTCTGACCAGCTTGTCTACATTTCACATTGTCTAACCATGATTTTGGTGGCTAAATATAAACATTTTCGATCAAACTGTATATGCATGTTGTAATGTGATGTTACAGGAGTGTCATCGGAAGAATTCTGAGAAGGTTAGTGAAAAAATTAATATCTTTTGGCGATGTTGACGTTATCGCTCACTTTGGCTAGAATCAATGCTGGGCTGCTATGTGCTATGTGCTATGCTAATATAACGATTTATTGTGTTTTCGCTGTAAGACACTTAGAAAATCTGAAATATTGTCTGTATTCACAGGATCTGTGTCTTTCGATTTGTGTATGCTGTGTATTTTTACGAAATGTTTGATGATTAGTAAGTAGGTAAACACGTTGCTCTAAGTAGTTTTTCTATTCCATTTGTGACGGTGGGTGCAATTGTAACCTATGCCATCTACCTGAAATATGCACTTTTTTCTAACAAAACCTATCCCATACCATAAATATGTTATCAGACTGTCATCTAATGAGTTTTTTTGTTGGTTAGGGGCTATAAATATCTTAGTTTAGCCGAATTGGTGATGGCTACTGGTGTTGGTGGACAAATAAAAGATGGTGGATTATGCTAATATGTTTTTAGGTAATAGATGTACATCTTTACATATTGTGTCTTCCCTGTAAAACATTTTAAAAATCGGAAATGTTGACTGGATTCACAAGATCTGTGTCTTTCATTAGCTGTATTGGACTTTAATGTGTGAAAGTTAAATATTAAAAAAAAATTTTTTTTTTGAATTTCGCGGCACTGGTTTTTCAGTGGGGGGGGGGGGGGTGTGCCGCTAGCGCCACGCTGATCCTAGACAGGTTAATCGAGTGATCAGTAAGGGTCCAGTGAGTAGAGGTTGGTTGGGGTCGTGGCGATCCAGACAGCTGGCCGGGTATATGGCTATCGGTAGCAGCATAGGATGGAGGTCTGTTTGTAGATACCTCGTGCGTTTCCGTCGGTAGGTTCCGTGTAGTGGGGTTTTGTTCAGATAGCAGCCGATAGGACAGCTAACGATTAGCGGGCCTCAGGTGAGCGTTCAGGTAACGTCGGGACGGATTTGCCGGTTGGATAAATCCCTCGGGCAGATAACGTCGGCAGTCAGTCGTGAAGGCCCGGTGGGGTTCCGTATCTGCAGCAGCAACAAAAGAAACGGGTCCGGATGGTGATGGAACTCCTCAGCTGGCTAGCTCCAGCATGATTTGAGTTTGCTCCGGGGTCGACGTAAGCCAATAGTCACACGGTATGCAGCTAGCTAGCTGCGAAATCAAGGTGCAAGTGTCCAGAGCCTGCGGTTGGAATCCGGGGAAACTGAGAGAAAAAAAAGTCCCGGAATGCTCCGGTCCGAGTCGCGTTGCACAAAAGTGCCGGTAGATTTTCGAGCTAAAGGAATAGCTGATGACCGCAAAACGTGGGCAGCTGAAACACCAACGCTAGCTAGCAAACCGGCTAATTTCGGGGCAGCTACAGATTAGCTTCTGGCTAGCTATCGGAGTAGCTTCTGGTTAGCTATCAGGCTAGCTTCTGAATTAGCCCCTGGCTATCTTCCACGATGGATTTTCAGATTGAGATAAATAATACTTATTGTAATTGGTGAAGCGGGTTGCAGGAAAGCTTTTGCAGGAAAGCTTTTGTAGTTGAGTTCTTGGATAATAAAATAAATAAAAGATATGTGAAGAAAAGGTGTAAATATATATATATATACAGGACACGACAAGACAATACGGAAAAGACGTCTGAACTGCTAAGCCACCTTGGAGCTGGTCGTGGATGGCGTGGACGTGGATGGCGTTGCATGTAAAATGTGATCGATATCACACACACGGATCCACGGGCATACACACACACACACACACACATATACACACACACACACACACACACACACACACACACACACACACACACACACACACACACACACACACACACACACACATATACACACACACACACACACATATACACACATTGTTAAACATTATGTAGGATTAACATCAGCAGAGTTGTTCTGTGTCGCCTACAGCAATGTAGATCACAACCTCTTGATGACGCTCAGTGTTTCACCTCACTGACGACTAACACTACTGACTCAGTAATGT